>NW_010165837.1:7235-31273 GCF_000695765.1 Mesitornis unicolor | reverse complement strand
GCAGCGTAAGTGTTAGCTTGTTCTGAATGAACTAGGCACCATTCTGTATAGAAAAAACCAAACAAACAAAAAACAACCCAAACTTATTTCCCCTATTAATGTATTTTTGAACATTTTGCTGCTATAAAATGTATGTTATGTGCCTAAAAAAAAATAAAATAATAAGAGCTTTTATTAATTCTCTCAGACTTACTCTATCCCATGATCAAACTTGGAATAAGCACTTCGGTTTTACTGTCTCCTCCTTCCCCAGCATTGTTTCCCCAGCAGAAGGTTCAGAATAGCTGGTGGAAGAGTTTTAGTGAAAAATAAATAGCTTTTACACTCTTAAGTGACTGAGCAGTGCCCCAGGAGCATAACCTTGTCACCTCAGCCACATGAAGTGAATATTTAATTCTGCCAACCTTTTGAAAATGGGGGGTGAAACATGAAAGAGAACAGTGAAACTTCTATAATTCTTTGATGATTATTATTCAAACAAAATTCAAAATAGAAGTACTAAAATTCTGAAAATTACACTTCATAACATTCCAGTTAGTATCTAAGTAAGCCCCCAAGGCTTCTAAATGGAAGAAAAAGTTCAGATGAAACGTCCCTCTAGGAATAAGAGATACTGTCATCTGATGGCTAGTGAGTTGAATAATTAATAGGAAATACTGAAAACTGGATGTGATAAGAGCAACCATGTCACATTTTTGTGAAATTTTTTTCTCTTAATAACACTCAATTGTGCCTATAATGTTCTTTGTCGTGTATACTTATTTAATTTAGCTCTTTATATAGACAATGATATAGTGATTGTGTATATTTATATATACACACATATACACACAATGTATGTGTACATTTAATTTATATATGTATACATACACATGCACGCGCGCACACACACAAATGTTCATTTTCTTCTTCTGTCCTCTTCTTTTCCAATCCCTGCAGATGCTGTATTCACAAATCTGTGCCTTCCCAACCCCCCTCAGTTTTAATAAGAACACAAAATGCCCTGTGGCAACAGGGAACTGTGCAGCCAGCCCATTAAGATTCGTGCAGCTACAGGAGGAACTCAGAAGCAGCTGCTGCTGTAGATGGAGCTGAGTGGGCATATGTAGCCGGCTGAGTATTCTTGAGGAGTTTTAATGGGCCATCATCATGGCATGTCACTCTCCAAAATGACTATTTGTCATTCACACTCTTAAAAAGACAGTTTGGCAGCTTTGGGAGGTAAAAGCCATCTGTATACTCTGTATCATCACATACTAATTGCATAATATTTATTGAAGGTGGGGGAGGCAGCAATACTGTATTGTAGCACCACCAAGAGCCTGCAGGCAACATAACACATTCAGAACAGGAATGGAAAAAGAGACCTGCTTTCATCTCACACAGACACACTCTTCAAGCTTTTCAGAAATTATTTAGTTAGAATTTACAGTGGGGAAAACAAATCACACTGTTTTTAAACAATACACACATTGAAATTCTTACAGTCCTGATCAATACTCAGTTTTGGTTTGGTTTGTTGTTTTGGTTTGGTTTTTTTTTTCCCCAAACCACTCTCAGTCCATCAGTTTTTATTCCTTGGAGTATTCATTCTGAGTATTTCAGAAAAACCGCACCACTGACAAACCAAGCCAGGATTTGCTGTCCAACTTACTGTATAAAATTTGCTTCTTTTTTTTCCCAAATAGTTTTAATTTTTTATTAAAGAAATGAATGAATCAAACTTCATTCATACAAGTGCCTAAAACAATTAAGCCATTTGAAAACACCACTGGAGTGAAAGTCTATTTACAAATTCCTCAATGTTTATTCTTGACACCTGTATTTGGGTTTCTGCAATTACTTATTCTCCAGGAAAGGGACTAAGTTCTCTTCTGTACACACCAGTAGTATTTTTAGTCAATCCATATCTATTCATAATGCACCACACTACTTGCTGTTATATATTCAACCAGTGTATTTACTGGTCCAGTGATTTGATTTATTTTGTTGCCATGAATCACTGAAGCTGTAAGACAAAATTCTCTTGAAGTCACTACTCTCTATTTCGGCAGTGTAATAAAATTGTGTGACAATGTTCTCCCTGCATTCCCCCATATAGCTTCTGTGAAAGGGAGCAGGCTTAAAAAATGTAGCATGACAAATAAATACCAAAGACCTTAGTATAACTCATAGAAGAGTATCTCTGGGCTAGCAGATGTCCATGGGCAGTTTACACACATGTAGCAGCTTACAGAAACAGAACCTTCAAGAAACTTCACTCCTTCTCAAATTACTTCCTCACTATACATGGAACAATCTCTGCTTGCATAATATTAATACACATACAGTAAAGAACTGTTTCTTGAGCACACACTTTTCTTGAATGAAATACATATATGTATATATATAAAATCAGATATATTTACAGTGATGTGAATACTTTGTTCTTTCACTACCATACATTGTAAAATTATGTTAATCCTTCTATTAATTATTTTTTAAGTCTTTTTTATGACAGACAATGCATGAATTAATGCACTTTGCTTTATGGGATAGGAAAGAGGGAAAGCAGGGAGATGAAACAATAAAAGGCAATAGCAGAATTTATATACCTGCAATAATGCAAAATGAATACTTTTATAGATAAAAGATGCTGATTGGAAAGTTGTTTCTCCCGTATTTCTTCTTCTACTTAGCTGTGATAATTCAGGCCTAGGATTTCAACCACAGAAAACAAGAGCATATTAGAGAACCTATTTTTTCATATCTAACTCTGTAATCTAAAGAATTATCTGTAATAGCAGAGTGGGAAGAATAATCATACATACTTCTTGTTTGAGTACCATATCAATAATACCAAATTTACAAACAAAAATTCATTTGGTATTAAAGTATTTTCTGAGATCAGATATGTACTTGTACTGAATGTCTTTATTTTAGAGTGGAAATTACACCTCCTATATTATCTCTTATTTGTCAAACTATTGATCTATAGTTTAGAGTGATTATCCTGTTTCTGCCTCAGCTATCCAAAATAGCTTGTAGTGTTGCTTGGTTGAGAATGATTTTTCTGATTGGAACTTGCTTCTAAAGGACATTAATACCAAGGAACATATACCTGGAGGCTTTAGAGCTCTTTTCTGTTGTTTTTGGTTTGGTTTTATGCTGTACCAATTCCTCAAATTTCATTTGCTCTTGAAAGTTCAATGCTACTAAAAATCTGCTCATAATCTTACCTTGCTTGTTAGTGGGAAGTGCTGAAACTCTGACAGACTAGAAGGCAATGGTAAAATATGTAACTGTAAAGTAGTTGAAGTGATTACTGTGACTAATTGTGTCTGTAGAAGCTTATAAAGTACTGGACTACAGAAGACAGCATGACCCGATCATTTTAATGATGAAAGATTTAAAACACATTAAAAAATGTAATTAACTGGCTCCACAACCACACTAACCTATAATTGCCTGAAAACAGTTAAGGATTTGTTAAAAGAAAATAAACAAACAAACACACACACAACAACAAACAACAGTCAAAACAAAGTAGAATTAACATGCTGCTCTACATTTCAATTATTAACATACATAAATTATAATATACATGTCAGGACATCAATGTTTGTTATTATCTTTTGCTTCCTAAATATTAAATTCTTATTGCCTTTCTTTATAAAGTTTCCTGTGTTTGTATAAATGCAATACTTATTGCTGACTTTCATGAAAGATTTATAGTCAACTTAAAACTGACAATTCTTCCTATGATCATACTCATTCTATGTTACAAAATATTTCACATCACCCAGATATTTCTCAAAGCATTTCCACAAATCTAATCCCATACATATTCCCACTAAGATCAATGGTACTACTCCTAGGTTTAGTGTGCAAAATTAAGACTTTGCCATAATGCCTGTATCACACATAATTAGTGAAGGGGAGAGAGTCATAACTGATTAGAGATGATGGTAGGACAAGGAAATAAGGGAAAAAAAGAGAATTTTGAATGTAAAATTTTACTAGAACACTTTAAAACTAGTAATTTTTAATATGAGAAGTGCAGCAATTCAAATCTATAGTAAAGCATTACAGTTTCATTCTAGTATGACAATATAACCTGAAAAAACAATGCATGACCAAATAAAGTGCAGTATTAGATACCTTCCTGTAGATATTTCTCCTGTATCTAGAAATGAGTTCACTTTAAAAGAGCAGAAGAATCCCTTGGTTAACTTATCTTAAAACACAAGTTACTGTTGACAGTGTCTTTACATTTCATTTAGAATCTCTTTTTCAGTCTGGCTTGATTAAACACCCTAACACTTCTGCAGTGCTTTCTATTAACTACTATAACCGATTACTAACACTGCAGTCCAGTAAAGATAAACCACTGAATGACAAATAAATTTTTCTTTTTTTACAGTAGGCTGTAGGACAATTTGTTTTCTGTTTTTTTTTTCTCCCCCTCCCCCCACCCCTACTCTTATATATGTCACTTACGATGGTTTATCACACTGATTTTTACCCAAAAGTGTTTCTAACATACATATACATCCATCTGTATATATTGGCTAGTTAATTAACAGCCCATTGTTCAAAATTTACTCCAAAGAGTACAGAAATTTAACCATGTGATACATCAAATTAAATCTCTGTTTTAGAATTCTCTGAATTAGGAAATCATCCTTATCTTTGTACAGCATGTCAGGACTTGCTTAATGCTCATGAAAGTTGGTTGTAAGCATATGTCTAAGCGCCTTTCTGAAATAGAGCCTTAATGCCTGTGCAAAGGAAGAGTGCTTTAATGAACAGCAATGTGCATCACATAGACTAATTGTAAGAGGCAGAATTGAAAGCTTAAGTAATTCCATTACATAAATTCACACTGTAGCTGTTGAGTATTCAGAACAAGCTGAAGCAGGGTATGCACAGTAAATATGGACATTTGAAAGTCTGCCTTAAAATGTTCAGATCATTTAAAGTGATCCTTTGCGAATAAATACTTTAAAAGGTTTGATTTCTTCTTATTTTTTTTTAAACCATTCAAATTTGCAGGAAGGCCACAATTTACAGATATAACTAGACTGATCTCAAGATAGTAGTTCATATTTTGATAGGCATTTTTTTACTCCATAGGCTTAAGGGCTGGGAAAGAAATGCTTTTAATGCCAGCATTTTGTGTTGGTCTTCATAAAACATTTGAGGGGGAAGTTAATGCATTAGTATTTCAAAACCACAACAAACTGCCTTAACATGAACAATACTAGGTTAATTGTAAAGCCTTCCACTTTAGAAGGATTTTAACAGCTGTATGGAAAGGGTAGTGGTCTCCTGGTGCCTTTTTCTATTTTGGTGAGTACGACAGGTGTTTAGTAAAGACAAACTTATCAAATTCTTATGTAGTTGTTACACCTTGTATCCTTAAGTCATACTTTGACATTTCAATGATGAGAGGAGATATTTATGGATGAAAATTGAAATTGACTTATTGCTTTTAAAAAAAAAAAAAATCCATACATACAAGTTTTGCTGTGTACAATGTTGATGCCAACCCAGGTTTTTACATCTGTTCTTCATGTTTTCACTAGAACATATTCTTGCTGTGTTTCTTACTCACTGCCATTAACTGCTGGCAACACAATTAATTTATGTGCCATTGATAAACAAATTATGAGAACATACTCAAGTGGCAGGCATTACTTTATGTTGGTCATGTATAGTTGCTGAATCTACATTAAAATTCAAGTTGTGCAGACCTCTTTCTAATTCTAAAAGCCATCTGGATTCCACTGAAACGTTCTAAGTCTTCCTTCAGAACGTAATTTCTGGAGGTTCCAATACTTCACATATACTGAGAACTTTCAATTTACATAAAGACCCCTTTGATTATCTTTTGCACTAAAAAAGACGTTGCATAGGATATATAATTCAAATTCCTAGAAGGTCCCTGAAGAAATTAAAGCTTTCTTATCTAATGACCACTTTCACATTGTTCCTTGTCTGAGTGAGTTCTAGTTCAACAAAAATAGAGCACACAATGAGTTCCTTATGAGACCACTCCCTGCTTCTGAAGCATTGTGGTCAACATGAATTTACAGAAGTTATACATATTGTGTATTCCATGAACTGAAAACAAGATCAGTCATCTGAATTTACTTTCATCTACCTCAAATGTTTCAACTCAGATGACTGTTACTAATCTGTCTTAGTTCTTGTGTACACTATCAAACATCTCCTAAAGGGATCTTTTATTAGCATATCCGATTGTTTTATTATAGTATCTGATCGGTTTTATAACCGAATCCAAAAACAATGAGTTACTCTTGGAGATTAGAGTTTAAATCACTATAATACTTGTCCCCAGCATTCAAGACTGATCTTTGCTAAGTTTCACTTGACACAGCATGTAAACTTCTCTACCAGATTGTCTGAGCACTCTCAAAGCTTAATTGATCCAATTTGCATGTCTCATCCTGGCAGAATTGTGCATCATTTCTATCCTCTTGGACTAAGTGATCACAATCTAATCACTTTGTATACAAAGCAGATGGAAAGTTTCCAGCTCCTTTGCTATCCCCTTGTATGCATTCATATTAAAGCAATTCTAATTCGACAAGCAATCTGATTTTTCTGTATTTTTACAGGATTACCATCTCATTGATAGGCCTTCTGTCAACAATTGTAATGTTCAGAACTTTATACTCAAGGCATTTTCACTTTTGTCTCACACCTTCTGTGTGGTCCATTAAAACAATCACTTAATTTAACAGACTGCTAAATATTCCCCCCTTAGGGAAGTTCTACATGGCTTGTGTGTAACTCATCACAGCTCTATACACTGGAAGGAGAGAGCAATTCCTATTCATTGAGGATTTGCTCCTATATTTTTAAGGGAAAACAAATAATTAATTATATCCCTATTCATAGAGTTCCGAGTCTTGTACATTAACAGATATTGCAAAAAAAATTGTATCTTTAGAAAAAAAATGTTATTTTAAATTCAGTAAACATTTTGTGCACGTGAAACAGAAAGCTCTTATCCATTTTTCTGTACTTTTTCCCTTCAAAAATGTGTGAATTGCCATTTAAATACAATGGCAGATTAGTAAAAAGTTATATCAATTATAAATAGATGAAACCTAGCTTGTGAAGAAAATACAAATAAATAAAATTTCTGTAAAGTAGTCACAAGCAGATGAGTAAAACTAATCAAGGTCAGGGATGTATAAATTTCAAATATCATTTAAATAAAGCTTTCTGAAGAGAACAGAAAATTCTACTTAAAAATCCCAGCTGAAATTTATATTCCCCAACTCTCTCTAGTTTATATACATCTTCAAAGACTGGCATGTATCTTGAACCATACTCTATTCCTTGTATTCTTACCTTATGAATCTTTTGTGCTCCTACTGGTCTCAGATTCTCTGCCCTTCAGGGACTTTGTGGTTGGCTAGTACTGGTGTATTTTTTTCCTATATACATCCTTTTTATTGCTGCTGCTTCTTTTTTTTCTGCATTAATCTCTACTCGCATTTGCTCAACAAAATTTATGAGAAAGCAAAAAAGATTGTTCAGGGTTTCTTAAAATTTGTTTTCAGTGAAGAATACATAAGAAACTCTAAAGCATGTTGTTCACAGGAGGGATCAAACACTGGTAGTCAGTGCTCATGACAGCACAATATAAGGAATACCTTTCAGTCTGCTCTGCAGCTACTTTTAAAACATGTGGAAGACTGGAAAGCAAAAAACAATGGCGATAAAAGAGCACAAAGTAACTAGAATGCACTGTTAAATTCTCCATTTTTTTATCAAAGAGAAAGCATGTCAGTTCAGTAACAGAGCCATATTGTTGTGTATACACAAAAAGGTGGTAAAAGTGGAAAGAGAGTAGTTGTTTGATAGGAAATCTAGTGAATTCAATGTTAACTGGCAAAGAAAAAACTGAATTAACAAGTAAACCAATCTGATCATTAAAAAAGGCATTTAGACAGTAAATAGGCTTTCTGTTGACATGCTGCATGCTGAAAGTGGTAGTAGAACACCAGCAATGCACTTCTGTGACTTGCGTTTCAAAAAGACTCAGTGAACAAGTTATATGTAAGCTGCTTGTATTGCAACCTTGACTGAGTCTCGTAAAGGCAAGATCTTTCTTTCCAGCAGATGATTTATGCCTCCTGTTACATAAGTAAGTAAAACCTCTGCCATCTTCAGATTCTGTTCTCATTGTAAAAATGTATGGTACCATAGCTTACAACTGGATTGTGCAGGTATAACTCAGTGGAACATAACAAACCCGTCTGTGGATGACACAAGATATAATAGAATGCAGTTTGCTGTCTCTCAGCTGCGTTAGCTTAGCAGGACTAATAGCAATAATAAGTAGAAAAAAAAATTATCACCAGAACAGGCAGGTGTGGTTCACACATAAAATTCATCTAGTAACAAAGTATAATTTTATACAGCCACTACTAAGAGCAAATTTTCTGCTATTCTGTAAACAATCAGGCACATATTAGAACATTGTATTTAATGAAGACATCCTGGATTTCTAAGTCAATGTGAAAACCTGTGGCCCTGAGCTGCTGTTTTCCACATGGCAAACTGCTGCTGCTTCTGACAGTCCCACGCTCCACCATGAAGGCATTTAAATCTTCAGCTGAAGAATTAACAGTATTGAATGTTTTAATTGAGCCCAAGCTTACAGCAAAACAGCTGGGTCTATTGATTAATGAGACACACAACTTCAGGAGTATGAAGAACAGAACAACTCTTACTTTGCTTTCCAAAGCATCTCTCACAAAAAATGTTATCCTCTACCAAAGATTATTGAATAAACTCTAAAACATTAAAATACTAAGAAAATCTGTCTTATTTTATTGTGTTGCTTCTGTTGCCACCAACAAAACCAAAAGTGTACTTTGATTTCAAAAATAGATTAGGAAAGCATTGAACGTAATGTTCATCATCACTTGTATTTACATTTCCAACAGATCTAAGTAATTACGGGAAATGAAGATCTGGTTTCACCCCATTACACTCTGATGGCACTTCTGAGCTTGTATTGGTTCTGTCAGAGTTCTGTTATCAGTAAAGGTTATTTACAGGTGCAAGAGTTTTTGACTTCAGGAAAATTTGTGATACTGCTGATCACTTTGTTAGTGTAATAAACTTAACTCTTCTGACCTTCACGGTTAGGCTGCAGCATGTTTCCCCTGTATCCTGCTAATTACCTTACAAAGTAATTTTCCAGAGAATTGAATCTGATCCACAACCTGTTAGCTCATCCTGTTACAGTCCAAAACTGTGTTCCAAATTGGTCTTTGCAGTTTAAGCATAGTACAAAGCACACATGAAATGGTCAGAACGGGAAGGTAGGCCACTGTAACTAATAGGAGATAAAATTATTTCAGAAGCAAAGGTAAATAACTTGAATTTTTAGTGTAGTCTGCAGACAGAGACCCTTATATCTCTAAGTGTTTCAGAAGAATCTGTCATCAAGGCAAACATCTTAATCTTTCTGTTTTCCTCATAACCTCACTGCCTGCTTGGCAGATATTTTGGAAGCAAGACAAAGCACCTGGGCCCTCAGTCTGCATCATCCCACATGAAAAGCAGACATTGATTTCATTTTGTGTTACTAGAAATAAAATTGGCAAACAAACATTTTGAAAAGATGATTTTGCCATCAGACTAGCAGGATGGACAGTTGTCTTCTACCTAGTTCTACTTACTTAAATAATAGATGAAGGGAAATCGCTGAATGTGATACTGTGGCTTACATAGTATGGAATAAAATCTAATCCTGACGGGACATTGAAATTAGTCTGCAGGAAAAAATTCTCATGTAGCCTGAAAACAGACTGAAGGAAATACAGTTACATGAAATTATATACATCAAATACCAGTCTAGAAGAAAAGGTGTCTACTGAGGTTCTGAAAGACCAAGAAAACCCATGCGTGTCATTGTTTCACCCACTTAACTCCAAACACAAATTTACTTGGTAAGGTGCAGGCTGCCTTCCTTAGTGGTAGAAGAGAGCATTAATTTTGATTTTCAGCTCTTAATTTAAAAATAGTCTGGACATGGCCCAGTTGCTGCCCTGACAGCTGCACTTATTCGCATCCTTATATCCATCTGCTGAGAGCTCAGACTTGCTTGGACTCCTTCAAATCTGCATATTGCTTTTTTGCTTATCCCCACTATCTTTGCCCAGTAATTCCTGGAACTTCTACTGATGGAAGGCTTTTCTTTCTTGTTCTATGTTGTTTGGCACCACATTGTTCATGTTTTAGGCTTTGTTTGAGCAAATAATGAATTATCTAAGCCTATCTAGTAATGTTTTATAATAAATATTTACTTATTTCCTTTCTTGTCTTTTGTTTACCTGTTCCCAGAAAAGAAACATAAAATCTCTTTTCTCCTAGTTTTAGTCTTGATGATATTTGATTTTGCTACTATCTTGTATCATGGATTACCTCATTCTATACAGCATCTTACTCTTCTGATTACAAATGAGATTTACTGATTTTTTTGTCTCTTTCAACTGCATCTGCTAGGTAATAGACCTAGTCTCCTGCACACTTCTCAGACCTGTATGTTACCAGATCTCTGGCTACCTGCCCTCATCTCCCATCTGTGTTAACATAACTATGTAAGCTAGCATTGGTACCTACAAGGCCTTCTTTCTAGAACATCTGTGTGGTGACTTGATATAACTTATATAAATGTATGCCCCATATACATATATATAGCATACCTAGCAAAGAGCAAAGGGACTCAAGACCTACACATATGATTGCTATACCTTAATCTAAATTAATATTTTCACTGATTGTTTTGGTATGTTCTCTTCAGCTTTACATCAGGATCTGGAGAGAGAAAAACATAGCATATTGCTTTGTCACAGTCCTTGCATTCTCAGACTTACTCTCTGGAATGCTTAATCTTTTCTTAAACTCTTAAAATTGTCCTTTTCCAGATAGCATTAAGACCAGAATCTTCAAATTTTCTTTCAATCTTAAGAGAAATCTGAATTTAATAAATGTGTCGGTACAAGCGGGAATTATTCCTTAATGTAAGGCAGCTCCATTGTTTCCTATACATATATACATATTGTTATGGTTTAAGGGGTAACAGCCTGAAAGGGAAGGACAGGTGGTAGCTGTAGGACCTTGAGGGGTAAGAGAACAGTATTGTTTGTGACCCTTTCTGGCCACAGTTTGAAAAACAAACAAACAAACAAAAACCAACCCACAAACAACAAAAACGAGGCTGGAAATTTAGGGGTATTTTCTGCCTTCCTGGACTGCCTGGCGTTGCATCTCGGGACAGCTGGGCTACCTCCACGTGCTCGGTGACATCTACCACCATCCACTCCCCTGCACCACTGCAGTCCCTGGTGACAAGTCACAGCGGCCACGAGTAACTGCTCGGACACTTCCTCTCGGGACTACTGGGATCAGGTTTTGTATACAGTTAAATATCCTTTGTCCCTTATTAATTCCTTTTTTTCCTTTTCTCTATTTTCTCATTAAACTGGTTATAGTTTTAGTTTCCAAACTTGTGTGAAACATCTCTTCTCTATTCCCTTTTTATCCTTCCCTGGGAGGGGAGGGGAGGGATCAATACAGAGAAATCCTGCTCTGTTTCATTTGGGTTTGCCCTGAGCCTTAAACGAAGACACATACGCACACATTTACATATACACTCCATCACTGCTATCGTTCCAGTCTCTTAAAACAGATAAATTGAAACAATTTTTAAACAACTGATATTTCCTTTGGTCTCCAAATTTTTCAGCAGGGATTGATATGCACTCAGGCGTACACTTTATTCAATAGAAAGAATGAAACAGAAAAGCAATAAGGCTTTAAGATCCTGACAGGAGTAGTGGACAGGAGCTTGCAAAGAAAGAAACGTGAATTGTGCAATTTGAATCATACATTGAGACAGGAAATAACAATTTCACTTGGCTTATTTCCTGTTTAGCTGAAGGTATAATACAGTGTTTTTGTTTACGGTGTTTTTCTTGTCAAGAAGATACTGAGAAAATAGAGGGAATAAACAAAAAAAGCAGTAAAGAACAACATAGGACTGCAGTGCTGACTAATGAGGAGAACTTTAAGAGCATGAAAGACATATTGCTTGGCTAAGCAATATTTAAGTGGCAAAGGGTAAAAGATGGGTGGAAAGAACAACAGTCTACACATGTATGAAGCTTATGAACACCCAGGAACAAGAGTAATTATTTTTACTATTAACGCTACGCAGCATTATAGCCCTGCAAATTAAAAAAAGAAACATAAGTACATCAAGTACTTTCCCAAATGCCTACTCTGCCCATATAATGTGTGTAAATTGTGTAAGAAAGACAACTAAAGTATTTTGCTAATTTTTGCTAATTTAATGAGCATGGGAACTTAAGAAATGACCATCTGCTTTTCCCAACTGTGTCTGAAAAACTTTTCATTGTTACAGAATAACAAGCTAAACTTTGCCTAATACAGCATCTGCCTACTTTTTAAGGAAAAGGAATTGCTTGGTTGCCTCGTCAGCAGGGTTACAATTTGGTACCTTAGTATGAAAAGCTTAAGCAGCTTATCACCCTTACACATATATGCAAGTACCCGATTTTCCATATTTTAGAAACATTTCAAATGGAAAATAACTTTGTGGGCTCAATTCTTCTCACATGTACTCCACAGCAACAAAATTGCATGTCTCTACAGTCCTTACGGTTATTTCTCATGATTTACAGGAACAGGAAAACTAAATGGGACAGTATGACTATGGTAACATTTTGTGGAATTTATGCAGCAAAATCTCCTTATATCACCTAGAAAGTGGCATTAAATTTATTTCTTTCTACTCAGAGAGGGCCAAAGAATCTCCTGTTATGTACGCAAAACATTATGTCAGACCGCCCTTAGGTATTTCTCAATATAAACCCTACTCACCCATCTGAAACACCATAATGCAAACCTTCAGTGTTCTAAGAATACTATATGACTATATGAAAGGAAGGCATTTTTTTTCCTTGTCAAAATATGAAACATATTGCTACCTGCTGTCAATCAGTCCTCAGTATTCCTTTTTCACTAACCTACAGAATAAAAGATCAGTTAAAAATTCAATTTTAAAATGGCCAGATGGTTGTATCCTAAAATTAATATTCACAAATGGTTTACTAGGTTTGATAAAACTGATCTCAGGATTCTGGATTAAATCTTCAGTGACTCTATGAACAGCACAACTTAATAAACAACACATATTAAAAAAAAACTTCTGCCACCTTCTCGTATGTTTAGAGCTACCTTCTTCTCCAAGAGGAGCATTCTGAAAAAGACAGCACTAGGCTGAGCCAGCAAGGTATATTTTGTATGTTCTGGTACATGAATAATTGCACACAAAATACTATATGCAAAACAGATATATTTGTCTTGGTATGCCTATTTATCTGAAAGATAAAATAATGTTTATTCTTCATTATATTGTTTATTATTTATAGAGTACTACTAACATACTATGTTCTTTACACCCACATAAATAATATCACTTTTGCAACAGCATAGGGCTGTAGCACCAGCAAATACTTGAACATGGAAGGATCTATTAACAGTAGTAATTTTTTAGCTGATTCAAAAACATCTGCAAGAATTAATCCTAAAAATATTGTATAATTTTATGAGCAAATTTACTGATTTTGGTGATCAGGGTGTTTACACTTAGCCTGAGAAGGTTAAAGTGGTTCCCATTTATAGATTCAGGTCAAGTGATCTATACCTAGGTGCTGGAAACATATTTTTAATATCACGTAAGCAAAAGCCCCCTATTTTTAACTGGTTTATAGCCTTGAAGCTATGAGAGATTAAGCATTATGATCTCCTCAAACTTCTGCTCGTGGTGTAGGCTAGTATTCATACCACCACCATGGTTTGGACAGTTGGGACAGAATTAGAGCTCTCTTAACAGCATGAACTCCACTGCTTTTTCTAAGAGCTACTGGTCTCTAATTTACGTGACAGCAAGTGACTCTTCCAGTGCAAAAATGACAGAGAAGATGCTGGTAGCATAAGACAGCTAACAGTTATTATGAGAGAAGTGAGCAACCTAGTGTATTAACTTCTTTCTTCTCTCAGCAGTTCCACCATTAGCACTTAGCTCAACCATCTCTTCCAAGGAAACAAATAATGCTGAGAGAAGAAAGATTATACTGCAGAGATATTCCAGGACTTATCATTAGAATATTTATGTCTGACTTATTGGACATGACAGAACAATTCCCTAATTTTTTCAGGATCTCTAAATATGTTGTCCAAGGTCCTCTCCTTAACTGATACAAGTTAGCATGTAAAACCTGAAATGTGTAAAAAAGTACTATTTTATTAAGTGATTACTAAAAAAAAAAGACAAGGAACTTGAGAAGTGCAGTGTGATATTAAACAAAATAATGCCACAAAAACAAAATAAACACCAAATAACCCAAAACAATAGCATGGAACAAAGAAGAAATTCAGCAGAAGAATTGTGACAAGGCAGCAATAGTCCTGGCAGCACTTTCAGACTATGACACATGGAAAACACTAAGTACATGGAATGATTGCCCAATAAGTCTGTAGACAGACTTAAGTCTAACAGTACAGGTATAAGAAAAAAGGCAACATGGAAAAGCTTGGTGAGATAGTAGGCTACAAGATGCAAACTTTAAAGCATATACAGTTTGATCTTTTGAAAGCAATGGAAAAATATATTTTATCTTCACTGGTCTAAAGAAGTAGTCTTGTACTAACAGATATCAAATAGATCTGCAATTATGAATTTCAACTAACTTATCATCCATAAAGGATGGAAAATAAAGGCAGGAAATAACTTCCTGTTATCTGTTGATGTTTCAAACTGTTTCATTATTCTCGTTTTCAGAACAAATAATATTCTATCTCCATAGCAAACAATAGGGAGCTGTTGTTCTTAAGCTGTCTTTGGGATGCTGACAAATGTCTGCATATTTCTCTGAAATCTGTTGTTACTTATTAAATTGCTATTGCCTCTTGTCCTACAAGACCACTGCCTCAGGGCAGGGGCTGTGTTTGCCTGCACTGTGCCCAGTACAGTGGGAATGCAGTTCATGTCTAGACTTCCTTAGCCCTAGAATAACACAAATACAGTTCTTGGTAGCCCTAGTTTTACAGTGCTGTATTTCCAATGTCATTAATACACAACTGTGAGACTAGAGGATGGAGGTAAAACTGGATGTTGAGTGACAGCCAATAGCATGAACTAGAGGACTAAAAATTTCAGCAGCTTAAATAGAGAAGGAACATTAGAACAGGGCTAAAAAAAGCATGAACTTGACTGACATAAAAACTGTAAATTTCACACTCTCACGAAAAGAAGGCATTTTCTGATAACCAGTCAAGCATACAGGAGACTTGCATCTACATATCACTGCAAAATTAGCTTTTACTCTTGCTTTTCTATTTTGTCAGAGACCCATAAAATACAGTTTTAAATAATGCCCAAAAGAAATTCAGAGCAGAGCACTGCAGATAGAGCCTATTAGTCTACTGAAACATAGAACTGGTATTACAGGATTATATAAATAGCATGGTTGTGCCATTGAATAAAAAGCTGCGATGAGGGCTACTTAATTTACAGATGTTGTCATCACCTTCACTAACCTTCCTCTTCTGTAATGCCACATGTTAAGGATCAATGTTCTATATTGTACTAAAAGATCAAAAAGCTGAATGTTCTGGTTCAGTATCCAACCATAAGCCTCTCAACTCTATTATTGCTTCTAATAATGAAATTACATACAAATTGTCTTTTAGTGCTTAAGCATGTGAAATTGTCATCACTTTAAATCCCCAGCATAAAAACCATTTCTGTATCTGCTCAGCTATGTGAGAAGATGACTTCCTATAAAGAGGTAAAGAGGAAATTACACTATAGCTGTGCAGACTAATGAAGTCAACTAGGAAAAAGCAGTAGATTTTAGGTTCTCTCTTTGGATAATTCTCCCTGTGTGCCTTAATCTCACTGTTCTCCCCAGAGACACTTTAGCCCTGCATGCTAAGTAGGAAACATTCAGATTGTCAGTCAACTCCCAGTTATTTGGGGTAATCCAAATAAAGTAATGCATGGAATAACTCAAAGCCCTCAGTGACTATCCAGTGAAAAAAGTGTGCACTACTAGTGACTGCATATTACAAGCTGAGATGGGAAATTCATACCACTGCTGTATAGTTGAAGCATCTCTTCACCAAGACCTATTTAATCCACAAAGCAGGTAAGCAGGACTTGACTATTTTGTCTGTTCATCTGTTTCATTTGCATCATTTTTGGTAGAAAAACATTGACAGGAATGGCATGTCCAATTTTACTTAAAAGGTCAACTGTTATCAATTTTCATAGCACAGAACAACAAAGAGATCCTGAGATGGATAAATATCAGAAATACAGCAGATTTGCTTTTTTACTTTCATAAATGGCCTTTAGGAAACATATAAAACAACAGTGATTCAAAGACCAATCTTTTAAAAATAAAGATAACATAAATAGAAAAAGACCAAGAAATATAACAAAGGAGAAGTCTCTCTCTGAGTTACTATCCCATCTTTGTTTTCCGCATAGTGTACACAATGACAGATGAAGAATAGTTAGTTTGGGTTCGGTTTGTTGTTTTTGGTTTTTTTCAAAAAGTACTTGGTGGGGAAAAAAAAAAAAAAGACAAGAAAAGGAAAAAAAAAAATCTGTGCAGAGCTGTAGCTTCTCTCTGCTGGGAGTCAACTTGCAGAGCAGACGTGAACATTTATCTTGGGCAGCATGCTTGGAGGGCAAAAACCCAGGCTGAGGCTGGGCAGAGGGCACAGGTTTCCATGGGCCGCCTCCAGAGACGAAGGGAGTGACAGAGCTCTGCAGGGAATTGCACCCAACTCACCTCCTGCTCCCTTATCTGCAAATGAGGCAGCCTAGCCTCTTTTACGTACATTTAGCCTTCGTAATTTCATCTCATCTCCTCTCCATTTCCCAAAGTGTCAGTAAAACTGCTGTAGTGTAGTTTCTAGAGAGATGAAAAACTATTTGGGCTAATTTCTATTCAGAGATCCTCAGCTCTTTCATTCAAAGATTAAGCTCCCTCAGTTTCTTAGCAGCTGATGTTCGCACATATCAGTCTGACATTCATTGAGTGGCCAGTGCTTCTGCACTACTCACTGCCTTAAAGTATTCTAGCAAAGACACTTATTATCCAAGTCAGTCAAAAAGTTATCAGCTGCATCTGGAAGTAGCAGGCTACAATCTACAAGAAGAAAAAGCCCTGCTTTTGACTACATCTGTATGGCTTGATATAAGGTCACATCAAAGATGAATATCATATGTGAATAATTCTGTCACTCCATTGACACATTCACTAACAACTTTGAAAAACAAAACACAAAAAAACACCAAAAAAAACCCCAGTATTGTCCCCTATCTGGCCTCCTTCCCTCCAAAATGTTGAGGCTGGAAAAATCAACCCACTCTCTGTGCCAACACTAACATGCACTTCTTGCTACTTTGCTTCTTCAAAAGCCCCTTCCCTGCCTTTTCTTGGCACAAACCTGAAAACTGTCTAAAATGCACCAATTTTCTACAGAATGTTTAAGCTCAGTGCATTTATTTTTTAATGTTTCACTCATTCTGTACTACTTCAGAAAACAGAAATTCAAATACTAGCTTCTATGTACTTTGGTCCATGTTTGAAAATTGAATCTAACAAGCCTTTTATCTTAAAATAGTTAGAATAAAAACAAAGAGGCAGGTAAAATGGAATTAGAAGTCATTGGAATGACTGTGAGTTCTAACAAATTACATGCTCTCAGTCCACCTATTTAACCTTTTTTTTTTTCTTGATTTTACCATCTAGAAAATGCAGGTTAGGATTTATGCTTTCCTTCCCAACACATTATAAATAAGAATTACATGTGGGAACCTTACAAGTTCAAAGTGTTATTTTTGAGAAGTACCAGTGAATCTCTCAAAGTTACTTATCAAGCTGTTGGGTTTGTGCTCAATCAAGCCTATGTCTTTTTCTATTTTATTTTCAGTCCTTCACATCATAGTGAGGTTTCAGGGGAAAAAAAAGATTTGAACTCAGCCAAGAGCCTGAAACTGTCCTTGTCTTTAACTATACCTAAATTTAGAGCCACTGGAAAAGGAGTTTTGGTTTAGATCCAAAAGAAAACAGTGAAACCAGCCATCAGTCAATATCTCATGTGGACTTCACAGCCTTGTTTCACTTCTTCAGCTTTATTTGTGGCCTTCTATTGATTTTGGGTTTTTTTAACAAGAAAAATGAAAGGATTAGTGGCTGAGACTTTATGTCATTATAATGCTTTTGAGAAGACTGACACTCCTGCAGGAGGACAATGGTAAAATGAAATTAAAAAAAAAAAAAAACCAACCAAAAAAACCCCCAACGGTAACAAAAACAAGAGGAAGAAAACCTCAAACAAAAACAAACCCTAGATGTCTGACAGTTATGTAACAAAACCAAAAAAAGATAAACAAAATTTTAAAGTTCTAGTTCAACTGCACCTCTATTTGCTAATGTGTACCCATATAAACTTTAATTACATGATTGTATACAGCTTTTCAAATATTCAGTAAAATAGCACACACTTTTTCCTTAGGTGTTTATGTATCAAATAATTTAAAACTGTTCTGTACTATTATTTTTATGCCCAAATAGATTCCATTAAAGTAATTTATATGGAAAACAAAGAGCAAGGCATTTCACAAAACTTATTACCAAGCAATAGTAAACATTTTCCATAAAACAGAAGTCACCTATGCTTCTAGCTAAATTAGCATCATAGTTAACTACCTCTCCTGCATGGCATGTCTGGAAGATAACAGCACCCATCTGAACAGGTAAATGGGCTAAATAGTTAAATGTTCCAGCCTTTTCAGAGAATAACATATGCTCTGCTGACGGACAGAAAGAAATTGTATATGGTTCAGTCCACAATCTGATTACATGTTGAGCACCTCCCAAGAGGCACTCAGAATTACTCAGGATTGAATCCAAGACGATTAAAATTCATACCATGGAGAGGAAAGACCTACATAAAGAAAAAAAAAGAAAGAAAAGCAAAAAACCTCAGTCACCTCTGACTCCTATTAGTGTAAAACTAATGGAACCCCTCCAGAGGTTTCTCCAGAGTGATGAGAGAAACAGGCCCTGCTGCCTTAAGAGAAATAAGTGCATTTAAAAAACAAACTAACTAACAAACCCTTTCTGACAATAAATAGATGTCAAGGATGGAGGAAGGAAGGCTGCAATGTACCTCAGGTATGGATCTGAAGTCTTGTTAAACAAACATGAAAACACTGAAAAATTATTGTAAGTGAAAAACTCATCTTACTGAGGTGAACAGGAATCCTGTTACATTATTTAAAAGGAATAGGATTTTATGCTGCATGATCATATAATTAAAGTGTCAGAATGCACACACCCAGGAGAAGAGAATTAATGCTGAACATGGAATTAACATTGGTATTTCATGACTCTCGAACAATTGCCACATAACCCTAACATTCTCCGCATGCTGCCTTACACACAGAAGTGCCTAGGGCTTCGTAAAATTGAACAGCGGTGAGGAGAAAATGTTCCGTATTGCAGCTCCATTTGCTTGAGTGTTTCTGAAGCATTTTTATCTCACAGCCCTTAAAATCTGGAGGAAGGTTGCTGGATGTGCAGTTGGATTGGCACCCTGCAAAGCATTCTGAAGAGAGAGCAGTGCAGGACTGACCTCCCCAGGAGCAGAGCATGCTGCAGAACATGAGGCAGAGTCTGGTTGCTGCTTCCACTTCACTTGATGAGAGAAGTGAGTTATGCCAGCTTTCTTGCCATCGCTTTCTCACCAAGGGGAAAGAAAGAAAGAAAAAAAAGAAAAAAAATAGCTAACCTTCCTAACAAAATCTTAGCCTTCTCAGTCCCTAAATATCTGCAAAAGATTTGAAACAAGAACAGCAATATTTCTAAAGGGAGAAGAGGGGGAGGAAGGCAACTGCTGCTCACTTCAGAGTGGTGCTACACATAATATGTTAACATACAAAAAGAAAATCACTTCTTCACCTCTTTGCTCCCCTGCACAGGAATGCAGTTTCGGTCATGATTGCACCTCAGGAACTCCACAGTAAAAAGCCGCTCCAGCAAGGTTAGGAACTGGGCATGTCTTATCTTATAAGATGCTCAGCAAGGGCTCTGCTTCCAGAAAGATGGGCTTCCTTTTGCAAGGACAAATTTTAATCTGCTTTTCCTACAAAATGAATTGCTGGTACAAACGTGAGTTCTTGAGCCAACAATTCATACTGCTGATTCAAAAGCAGACTGGGCACAGCCTGTTTCAGAAAAAAAAGGTATTTTTTTTAGAAGATATCTGCTTATGAATGCTAAGACTCCTGTAAAGGACAGGAAAGAGCAGACTGTGAAGCTAAAAATAACCACATACATGTAAATATCATGTACTCTAGCGCTACCACAGCATCTTTGGCCATAATATAGCAACCAAATGGATATGAGAATAGCTACAGATCAAAAGCAGTCTCCAGTCGAGTATTTAAAGACACTTCTTTTCCAGGAGAGAAACTCTAATTTGTAAGCCATACTTCCCTTTTTATCACTGGGCAAAAATGCCAAATAAGCCATTTTAAAGAGGCACAAGAGAAGCTCCAACCTTAGAACAAATTTGCCTAAAAGACAAAATTTACAAAGCCAAGTAGCAGCTGCATGGCATCAGAATGGAAACTGCTACATAACCTAAAACTTAACAAAAACCTTCAGGACCACTGTAATAAGAGATGATATTTCTGATTCCAGCACATTTTTTAGGGGTTGAATTGTTCAAAGAATGAGCCTCAGTTCAGAAAATCACATAAACACAACCATAGCTGTAATCATGAGAGGAGTTCCCTATTTAACTTGATTATTCAGTTGGCATGATTAAATTCTAAGTGCTTAACTGTGTTAACACAAACGTCAAAGTTTTTGTCTCAGTAAGACGAATTAAGTAAGCTGAAATTCATTGCACTTGTATATTTGAAGCGGTAGATTTCAGATTACCTCATCTCCTTTAATGTAAGCATGCCATTTTGCCAAAAGCTGTCACTCCCTTGTTTCCTATGGGTTTGCTATATTTTAATGAGAAACTCTATTTACTGATTCTGATATTACATGGAAAAATAAGGTTTTCCTTCAGTAAGATGATTACACATAAATGTTACACAGAAACACAAGAGGGTTTTTTGTTTGGGTTTTGGTATTTTTTTTTCATTCATAATTTCTGAAGGAAGCATATTACCCACCAGCAGAAGGCAGTGAATGAGAGAAGGCCTTGGTTCACAGCTGTGCGCAGCGTGCTCCATGTGCAGCGACGGGTGCACAAAATGAGCCATTTGGGATGCCCTGATGTAAGGGCTGGCTCTGCGCTGGCCCAGTGCCCGTCAGAGGGAAGGTAAAGACACGAGGCTGCGCTATGCACCGAGGGCAGCGAGGCCCCCAAGGTGCCAATCTGTCAGCCAGGCAACGTCAAAGCAAAGCAGTAATGCAGACATGCCCTCCTTTTTACTTGTCACACCCCCGGATCCCTGATTCTCTCTCTCTTGACTTAAGCAGTGCTGATCTTCAGAAAGCAAACAACATAACACAGAACATCTATTTTCTAGGACTAGCTGTTATCTCTTATAAGAGAATATTCATCATTACCTTTCTCTATTCCCTATGTAAAAAATCCAACTAATATTAGTAATAAAATATTTTCTTTTTATCAATGGTGGTAAAACACCTTCATTATCATGCTCCTTTAAAGAAGCGTAGCTAATATATATGTAGACCCTAGGGATGTAATGTGTTGCTGGTTTGAAGTCCTGAATATTTTTCATTTTCAAACTATGACTTTATCCCATCCTTACTTAAGTCAATCACACCAACAGAATTGCAATTTTCAAGTTGCACCATATAAACACATCAACAAGCAAGCAAGCATCTGCACCCTCCAAAGTTTGTTTAAATCCCCTACCTTTCCTACATAGAGTGGGTCTGTACCCATGTATTCTTCCAGCACAAAGAACTGATTCCACACCCAGCTGCGTTTGGTTCTCGTCCTTCCTGATTGAAAGTACGGCTTTGACCTGGACCTTGAGAGCTCTGCTTGATTCATCCCAGAAAGACACAGGAAAAGAGCTAGCATCTGCAGAAAATGGCAGAACTCCACTTTGCCCAACTTCATCTTTTTTTCTTTTTTTTTTTTCCGTGTAATAAAAAACCTTGAAGAAAGTGGGCACAATTCCAGTTGTCTCCGTAGCTCTAGCCTCCAGCAAGGTGTCAGTTGGGAGTCCAGAGGTAATAATTTGTGGAGTGGTCGATTGGAAGAAGTCACCACTGTTGAATAGCCTTCACCAAAGAAATGGTGTAAGAGGTACCTATCAGCGACAAAAGACAAGAACTGTTATCAGAACTTTTTCTATTTTTAAAGAATGCAAATTCTTTGCAACTTTCACATAATGCATCAAAAATGCTTACTTATAATTTTTCTCATCATCAATACAGTCGAATTTATATCATAAGACTCAGAGTTTAGAGCACATTCCTTAGGTGGCATTACTACTGCTGATAGATCTGTATATTTATAAAGCTTTCTCATGACTGTTCTCTTAATACAACAGTTTCCCCAGTACAAAGCTTATTTTTTTCACTTCAAAATAATCAAAGCAAGTGTAGTTTTTTTTATATTTATTTGTTTCAATTTCTCTTCCTGTCTGCTACAGTCTGCTTTACCTGCCACATATATATGATATAATTACAAACCAGCTACAGGCAGTAAGTTACATTAATGGCAAAGACATACGCTAGCTTAACATTCTTCCATATAACTGAAAAGTAAAATAACAGAATATAAGATGAATCCACTTTTTTTCATTGATTCTTAGTCACACTATATATGTTATATATATATGTTATGATTTGTTCTGATCTGAATCTGACCCGCTAAAAAGCCTTCAGAGTTTCCCCACTCATTTTCACTACATTCCTAAAGCAAATGTCAGGCACAGTAAGAAGTATGTTGATATATCAGTTTATTTACTTATACACAAATATGTTCAGAAAGATCAGAGAATAATGTGATTTTGTATTTTCAATGAAACCTTGATTTAATGATTAATGATTTTTCAGCACTAACAAACAATTTTTATCTTTTTATGTATCTTGTCCATTTTTATTTCAACATCTTGATCATTTAATAACTGGTCGAACTCACTAGAAAAAATATTCATTTACAAAAAAAAACCCTTCAGTATTTTAAAAAAATCTTTTTTCTGCCTTTTACAAATGTGAGCCTTCTGTGATCACATAAAAATGTGTATTATAATGTTTTTAAAAGTACAAGTTCTGCCAATTAGAACCAAACATAGCTTTGTTTTTCAGGTAAATCACCTGCATTAACCGCAGGTGAATAATGCTCTCTCTGCAATAGGCACCCTTCTTGTTTGGGTGAGCAATGAAGCAGATGAGAAGTTTTTAAGAAGTGCCAAATACAAGCTGAAAATGAGGATGAAATTAAAACAGATAACAAGGCTTTCATTTGGAGTGAATCGCCACTACTTAGGAAGCCATGGAAGAAAGATTTCATCCTTTCTACATTTAATTAATCTAAAAAGGCTAGACATTAAATAACATACACATTAAATGCACTAGATAGATTATAATTATATCCTTACCCACTACTATTAAAACTGAATGAAATGTGATCTATGTTATTTGTTTTCAGTACGTCTGGCTCTTTTAGCCGAGGAACGCCTAGGCATTGTGCTGCCAAAGGTACCTAGAGGGCAAAAACATGAAACAAATAAAAAGCTCTTCTGATTACAGACTGTATTTAAAGCCTTTTTATAGTAATCCCTTCTGTGGTACTGCCCTGCACCAGAAAGGCTTTGCTTAGAGGCTGGTGGGATAAACCACAAACCCACTGAGCATGTTTGCTAAGCAGCAGCAATTTGAAAGCTTCCATATGTGAAA
>NW_010165837.1:4707-7204 GCF_000695765.1 Mesitornis unicolor | reverse complement strand
CTACAGGCAAAATGAAGAGAACAGACAATGTCTTACCTAAAGACCCTAATTTCCAAAATATGATGTTACAGTTATAATAGACATCTTTCCTGCATGGACCAAGACTCTCTTCGCAGTGGGATTAATGTGCAGGTGTCATCCTCGCTAGCAGAGTATAGTTTAAAATTATTAATTCCAACTGGTCCTAGCTCAGTTTTGATCTGGCCCTTCAGGTATATCACAACCAAGTGACACAGTAATTACTGAGAGGGCTGCCATGAGTGTTAAGCGGGGTGGCTGTGCTTCCTTGGTGATGCATTCACTTCCTGCCGATCAGTTCAAATAAGAGAAGCGTTGTTTGTAGTAGCACCTGTTTACACACCCTTTACTTTCCCTCTCTACATGTCTAAGTTACATCAGGTTAAAGACATCTGATATTGATAAACTGTCAGTTTATTTCAAAAAGGCAGCAGATTGTTATTTAATGGAGAACAAAATATGAAATGGATTTTCTTAAGAAATGTCAGTAAAACATTTACAGTATGTTAGAGTGTTTCCACTAAGCAGTTTGAAATGTCTTGTTCTTACTCTGAACAGACATTTCAAACCTAGAATTGGTCTAACCTTTATCTCAGTGTTCTCTTATATCCTTTCTTTTACACCTGCAAGAAAGTATGAAAGCCACCATATGGAGTGCCATGGTCCCCAGCCACACACCACAGCACAGAACTGAAAAACTTCACCCAAAATACCAACTGAAAAACAGCCCATATGCTAGACAGCACAATCTGATGAAAAGCAGAATACTCACACCCCCTGGAAAAAAATTGTTTTCGTTTACTCATTCTCTTTTACCACACAGTCTCTAGAATTCCAATTATTTTTATTCAGCTGTGTGGCAGCACTTTCTGCTCTGAAACACTCTTCACTGCCTTCCTCCCCTTCTTCAGGATAAGTCTTCATATTCCTCTCTGAGCTCTTTTTTTTTCCAGGTTTTTATTTATAGTTCTTTCAGCACATTGCCTTTTGAGTGTAATACTTCCCAAAGCAGAAGTAAAAGTGTCTGATATTTAAGTATCTTTTCTGGTTTAGGAATAACTATTTATTAAATTGCATTTCATTACCCTTCTTACTGTTATAAATATACATATTTATATGGAATTTTTATAATTATGTGTTAAATATTTTTTTCTGTCCAAGCATAACTAGCACTTCAAAATCACTTGTTTAGTGAAGTCCATGAGTATAAAGTCCACAAGTCCATATAAGCAACATCACAGCATTCATAAAACTGAAAACTAAACAGTGCTGTTGTTTGTTTTTTGCTTCTCATCAAGGCATAACTTCAGTGCTCAGGGTTGCACTTGCAACAGGGGATATGACTAACACTGACAGCAATAGAGGGAATGCAGTGCTCTGATTCCAGTGCCTTCTCTGTCATCTGCACTTACAAGCTCGAGTGTGAAGGCACATCTGACCTGCAACTGTTTTGTATTTTGTGCTTAAAGATGCCCATTTATAAAATAGTATCACTTTCTACACAAACAGGACTTGGAATACACAGAACTGAAAAACATCTGCATTTGTAATTCAATACCATTAATTACCCTTGGACATAAATGCACCTCTACATCTTGTTTCTGGATCTCCAAAATGCTACTCCCCTCCCCAAACAGGGCCAAAGGCAATCTTGTCTTCTCGCTCATGCTTTGCCTACATAAAAACTAATTTAGGCTTTAAAAATAAAATTAATTTGTCTGTTTATATATTTAAAGCACTCTAGGCTCTGCCTTTCACATCTAAGCTTGTACTCCCTATTTACTTAGCATATAAGCCTGACTATAATATTTTTCATATTTGTGATTAAGTACAAGAATCAGTGTGTAATTCAAAGAGTATGTTATGTGATATGGACTGTGCATGTAGTATGTCTTACCAGAGCAGTAACATCCTGTCTGTGTGAACAGCTATAAGAATCCAAAAAACACCCACAGAAAATATCCACTAAGTATCTACGCTCTCATGTTTGTGTTCTTAAATAGCTGGTTGATACAAAAAAACATCAGATTGAAGAATATACATCAGAAAAAAATAATAACCTCCTTATTCAATATATACATAAAACTTAATTTTTTCCCATCTGCTGTATAGATATTGAGCTATATTTAAGCCACAGTCGAGTAGCAGAAGTTTTCTGGTGAACACTGCTAATCTGAAAAATTGCCAAAAAAATCTGCTAGTGTCAAAAAGACACTATTATGCACTGACTCCGACGGGCAATCTTGATTTGTTGAAAGCATTCAGATCATGAATAAGATCCTCAGCTTTAAGGAATAGTTCCCCTCGCTGCAAGCAATTAAGGGTAATTTACACCCACTGAAAATCTCTGAATTTTTTTTTTCACTCCATGATTTCTAAAACAACCCATCAAGTCTAGTCCTTGCTGTTTGTGTGTAGCAGTGAGCACTAGTAGATATGGACAAAATACATCTTCAGTCATCTAGATATCCTTGGGAAA
>NW_010165837.1:321-4676 GCF_000695765.1 Mesitornis unicolor | reverse complement strand
TTCCCTCCCTTTGGGATTTCCTCAGCCTTGTAAGGCCATTCACTGAATGCTCTTGAGATCATCTTCATACCACCTAGCCTTTGCAGCCGAAGTGCAAATTCCTACAGACTTCCACTCACATATTGCTACCGGTGTCACAGTGTCAGCCTAATCTATGAACCACATCGTTTCCCTATCAATCTCTTCAACCCAATAGGGAATTTTGTCCTTTTCACTGTATATTGTCCTAAAGTCTTTCCAACATGCAAAATTCTTCAGGAAGAAGTAGAAATCCAAAACCTCTTCCATTACTGTAGTCCACTAGTCTAGATTACATTTCTCAATTCTGAAATACGACTGTCAGCTCAGGGCATCCATTTAAGGTACAACTGATGAGTTTTCCACTCCTATTGCCCTCCCTCTACCCCCCTCCCTATTATTCCTCTCTCATCAGTTTTTTTTCAAATTTTTATATCATTGCAAGATTTACTGCATAAAGCTGGACCTCACTGGCTCTGAAAGTGAAGCCCAGACAAGATCTCCTAGTAAATCTTGCTTTTACATGGTCAGTAGTGCATAGTTATCTCATGTTTGTTTGGGTCTTTTTTCCCTTAGTCATTCAGTAAATTAAAGCCTTGCCTGCTGAGGTAGCTCTGAGGGTGACTGTTGCCACAGGATCTTGAACCATGATCCCTTAAACACAGTGAAATCAGCAGGTGAGCACCCCAACAGCTGAACTACTCCCACTGAAATATTTTTGTTTTGACATTCAATTTTACAATGCCCATTGGAAAGGGTGTCACTTTCCATGGCAGAGGAATTTCCCCTTTATTATGAGACTGCAGCTCCTCAATGTCACACATCCTAAATATCACAGGAGACTCTTTCACAGGTACAGGAACTCTGTGATCCTTGAGACAAAGGGTTTAGAGCAGATAACATGTCTAATTATGCAATGTCTGGTTATCACCTATTTCAGGGAAAGGAAAAAAAAAAAGAAAGAAAAAAGGAGGGAGCCTTGGAGCAAGTGAGGTGGGGACCCTTCTATGAAATGAAGCTCTGCAAGTCAAGACATGACGATGAAACTTATTAACTCCCTGTGCCAGATGACATTACAACTACAGACCACAACCTCCTGCTGCTAACCGGCCTAAATATTCACATGGGAGATCTGTAAATGTAGTGCACATCCTGCAGCCTGCATCTGGTTATCAAGTAAAAAACTATCACTACTCCAAACATATGGCACTGTTACACTAAACTGGCTCAAATACCGTCTGACTCAGGTGAAGGGACCTGATGAGACAACAGAAAAACACAGTATACTTCAATAAATTATATGGCTTCAGAAAACGCATAAAGAAAACCAGGCAACAGCTTTGGTCTTTTATACTCTGCAGTTGATCGTAAGATTGTCTGTGGTTAGGGTGCTAAGTTTTTTTAGGTTTTGGCAGGCTTTTTTCCTCCCAAGAAAAATTAACAAAAGAAAGATTTTTTTTAAAAGAATCTCATTTCCTCCATGTGAAAATGCTTTGTTGGTTTTTCACCTTGCTATGGTACATTTTATAGATCTAAGTTGCTGGAAAGGATTATGATAATTTGATCAGTTATTGAAAAGAAACCCTAGCAGTATTTGTATATCTGTGACCAACCAAGTCAAATATTTAAATTTCCACAAGCTCAATCTCTGCAGCTTCATTTAAGCTGAGGAACTTCACATAATACCTAGGTATAACTTCCTTGCAGAACCACTGAATTCCCAGAGGAGGCACTCCTGCATTACTGCTTAGAGTTAAGCCTGGTTTGACAAGAACTGAAGTAATCATCATCTATTTTATGCACCCTTCCTCAGCCAGAATTTAATGATTTTTATTGTCACGAGAAAACAATACCCAGTAGTAGAAAGCAAGCATACACAGGAAAAAAAAAATCATGCATGATAAACTAAAGGAAACTGGATGGCTCAGGAAAGGCCTTCACTGAAGAGCTGCTGAGCAGATCAGATATTGAAACCAATAGCCAAATTCATACACTAACACTTACTAGCCAATCTGTCACTAAAAGTGACTCCCAAAAGGTATATTCATCTGCAAACCAATCAAAGTTGAAAATGTTTTCTATTTTCATTTGACATCAGTGTCAATTTATGAGTCGAATACCCTTGAGAAAAGGCTTAGCCAAGTTTATAGCAAAGTAGGACTTTAACTTAAGAGTAGAACAACCTGAGGTTTTGCATTAATAATGATTTTCTTCAGTCAAGTCTCTGACTACTGAAGAAACAGAAAAATACAGACAAAACATGCACACGCACACAGTTAAATGCTGGTATTAAATCAATAGCAAATAATCAAGAGTGCTTTGCTATTAAATCAATAAAAGTAGACTTAAAAGAGTTGTGAGACTGCCATCTGACTCTTAACACAATTCTAATGACCTACATCAGCCTTTAATTACAGGAAAGTCTCCCATTATAAGGGTGAAATGCCCTCTGATTAAAACTACAATCTTTAATGGCTTTTTGCAAGAAAATAGTCTACATTACTGATGTTTGGGTTTTTTATTTACTTTAACTGACAGGCACTTGTAACATGCAGTGGTAGCTCAGATTATTACCTTTGATATTTCCCTAATATTCCAGGTAGCTTTTTATCTATACGAAGTACTCAAACCCAAGATATTTCACATACTTAACATTAAAAGTTGTCAGAATCAGCTTTTAGCTTCTTTGTTCTTCCTCCCTTGCTGTGGATTTTATTGAAATTGTTTTTTAAATCTTACTTAGCCTTTCTTTGTGACCCTAAAAAAGAAGTGTGTTTAGATTAGATCCCCTGGTAGTTGCAGGCTGGAAAGCTAGAAAAGTGTGTACAAGGACTTTAAACAGTATGTCACATTTGGTCCCTAGATAGTTCTTTAGGATTTGTTAAGTGGGTTTTCTGTTCTACCCCCTTGCCCAAAGATAACACACCCATTGCACTTAACTAATGAGTGCCTCTGATGAGGCACAGTCGTATTATTTCTAAACATCCTCACTTTACTCTTGCATCTTTAAAACTGTTGTGACATGGCTGAGAGCAAACCAGCATCATTTCCCAACTGATCTTTATCTGTTGACTTGTATGTGAGAAGCTACATTTTAAGAAACCTTAATTTACTTATGCAACTTTCACGCGATTAATCTAACTTGCCTATCTGAATGGCTCTTCACCTGAGATTATATAGACTTGTCTTTCTCAGGAACACTGTAATTACACAGCTCTCACTAGTAACAATTCCCTGCAAACTTCAAATAATGTAACAGAGGAACTAATTTATATTAGAAATATAATAAGGGTAGACAAGTAAAGTCACACATCACTGCCAAGGAGAGACTGTTTCAGAAACTGACATTCTTAAGGGTTTGGCTACTTTATTTATTTACTTATTTGTCCTGGAAAAGCAATTTGTTTTCTACAAAGCTGTACAATCGCCTATATTTTAGCTGAAAAATGGCAAGAAAGTGTGTCTTGTTAGAGACACTATAAAGTATATGCTGCCCATTCCAGTCTCTGCTTTGACTTGAGAAGTTATCTATCAGAACACAAGATTTTATCCTTGCAATAGGAAAATATTAAAGTATCATCATTTCAGTTCCAAGAATCAGAGAGCCTCACTAGTCTCTGTCTCCTGTTTCTCTCTAAATGCTGCGATTTGCCAGGGAAGACAATGTTTGCAGAATCCTGCCTCACCTGAACTACCTCACCGTTTGAGCACATGAATATAAAGGCTAAATTTTATCTCAAAAAGTGACAGCTTTTCTTTCATTTAGCAACGAGAAGCCTGAGGATCCAGATAACAACCCACTTGCTACCGGTGTGCACAACCTCTTATAGGAAAGCAGGACATGCCTGTGTGTGGATATGTGGATAGATGAGGGGATGGGGCGAAGGGGGAAGGGTCAGTATCAAACAACCAAGCACTGCAGAGCTAGCCTTACCAGCTGAATACTAATCACAGAAATAAGCTTTCATCATTTCCACGTTTGTGAACTATAAAACATCCTTGACATAAAAGGAGAAAGCTCTGGGAAATAACTCAGGAAATTTCCTGGCTTCAGTAGTCTTTTACTCTGCAGCATCAGTGCCGGACTCTGAGATCAAGTAAGACAACCGCTTTGGCTTGGCAGAAAGGACTGAGGCAGTCAGGACTTAGTGCTGCCTATATATTGCTTAAGTCTGTGGTCCTCCCTTCCCCCAGCCCCACCTCCCCGCTTGTCTATGAGACTTCTCCAAAGAGTCAGAGAGATGCTATTGTTCTCTAATTTTTCAGAAGGTGTACACAGACGTACAGCATTGGTGCTCTTACTTCCCGCGGTTTCCCTGCCACACCTGCTGCCGGTG
>NW_010165837.1:0-290 GCF_000695765.1 Mesitornis unicolor | reverse complement strand
CCCCCCCGCCGTTCCCAGCCCCGCTGCCCGAGATGCCCGAGTTGCTCCACCGGCCCCTTCCCCGCCGACTGCGACCACGGGTAAAAGGAAACTTACCGCTGAGCGCGCGGCCCCGCGGACTCCGCGGAGCCAGGGCTCCGCTGCCGAGCAGCAGCAGTTTAGGGGAAAGGGGAAGAGGAAAGGAGGGGGGGTTGAGACGAACCGCACACAGCCCTTTCCTGCAACTACTCCGCTCTCTCTCTACCTGCGTAGGAGAGGAGAGAAAAGGGGAGAGGAAAGGTACAGGTACA
>NW_010165836.1:0-4996 GCF_000695765.1 Mesitornis unicolor | reverse complement strand
AAAAAAGTGAAGAAATGGTGGAAAATGACCAAGAAAAGTCAAGGCGTGGTGGAAGAAAACGATGCGACGCCAAATTTACTTCATAAATTCACATTTATGTCCCAAAAACCCACGCATTTTGGCCAGAAATTGACAAAGCTGCCTTAAAAACAACGGTGATGACGTAAAAATTGAATTAAAAGTGATTTTTGCCCAAAAAGCACCAACCTTACCTCATGAATTTGAACTCTATGTCCCTAAAACTGAAGATTTCTACCCAGATTTACCTCATAAAATTCATATTCATGTCCCAAAAAGCAACAATTTTGGCAAAAATTTACAAAATTGCCTCTTAAAAATTAAGGATGTAAAGGAAAAACTACATAGAAACTAATTTTTGCCTCAAAAAACACGAACTTTACCTCATAAAATTCAAATTTACATCCAAAAAATGCCGATTTTGGCCAAAATTGGCAAAACTACCTCATAAAAATGAAGATCGTGTAAAAATTCCGTAAATACCGACTTTAACCCAAAAAGCACCAACTTTACCTCATAAAATTCAAATTTATGTCCTAAATAACACCTCTTTGCCCAAAATTGGCAAAATGACCGCTCAAAAACGAAGACGGCAATGCAAAAATCGGATAAATACCAATTTTTGCCCCAAATGCACCAACTTTACCTCACAGAATTCAAATTTATGTCCCAAAAGCTGCTGATTTTGGCCAAAAAAGGGCAAAATTACCTCATAAAAATGAAGGCGGTGACGTAAAAACGTGATAAAAAGTGATTTTTGCCCAAAACCCACCAACTTTACCTCAGAGAATTCAAATTTATGTCCCAAAACCTGCTGATTTTGGCCAAAATTGGCAAAATTACCTCTTAAAAATGCAGGCGGTGATGTAAAAATGCGATAAAAAGTGATTTTTGCACAAAACCCGCCAACTTTACTTCATAGAATTCAAATTTATGGCCCCAAAACCGCTGATTTTGGCCAAAAAAGGCAAAATTACCTCATAAAAATAAAGATCATCAAGCAAAAATTCCGTAAATACCGACTTTAACCCATAAAGCACCAACTTTACCTCATAAAATTCAAATTTATGTCCTAAATAGCACCTCTTTGCCCAAAATTGGCAAAATGACCGCTCAAAAACGAAGATGGCAATGTAAAAATTGGATAAATATCAATTTTTGCCCCACATGCATCAACTTTACATCATAAATTTGAATTCCGTGTCACTAAAAACGCAGTTCTTACCCAAAATTAGCAAGATTGTCTTAAAAATGAATGTGGTAATGCAAAGATCTCTTAAACACCCGGATTTACTCAAAAAACCCCACTGTACCTCATAAGTTTTAATTCTACGTCCCAAATAACACAACTTTTTCCCCAAAACGGGCAAAAATCACCTCTTAAAAACAGAGGTGGTTGTGTAAAAACGCGATAAAAAGCAATTTTTGCCCGAAAACCTACCAACTTTACGTCATAAAATTCAAATTTACGTCCAAAAACTCCTGATTTTGGCCAAAGAAGGCAAAATTACCTCTTAAAAATGAAGGTGGTGAAGAAAAAACGTGATAAAACCTGATTTTGGCCCAAAACCCACCAACTTTACCTCACAGAATTCAAATCTACGTCCCAAAAGCTGCTGATTTTGGCCAAAATTGCCAAAATTACCTCATAAAAATATCATAAAACCTGATTTTTGCCCAAAAACCACCAACTTTACCTCATAGAATTCAAATTTTCATCCCAAAAGCTGCTGATTTTGGCCAAAATTGCCAAAATTACCTCATAAAAATGAAAGTAGTGATGTAAAAATGTGATAAAAAGTGATTTCTACCCCAAACTGACCAACTTTACCTCATAGAATTCAAATTTATGTCCCAAAAACTGCTGATTTTGGATAAAAAAGGCAAAATTACCTCATAAAAATGAAGGCGGTGATGTAAAAATGCGATAAAAAGCAATTTTTGCCCAAAACCCACCAACTTTACCTCATAAAATTCAAATTTACGTCCCAAAACCTCCTGATTTTGGCCAAAAAAGGGCAAAATTACCTCATAAAAATGAAGGTGGTGACGTAAAAACGTGATAAAAAGTGATTTCTGCCCAAAACCCACCCACTTTACCTCAGAGAATTCAAATTTACGTCCCAAAACCTCACCACCCACTTTACCTCATAAAATTCAAATTTACGTCCCAAAAAGCACTGATTTTGGCCAAAGAAAAGCAAAATTACCTCATAAAAATGAAGGCAGTGACGTAAAAATGCGATAAAAAGTGATTTCTGCCCCAAACCGACCAACTTTACCTCATAGAATTCAAATTTACGTCCCAAAACCTGCTGATTTTGGCCAAAAGAGGCAAAATTACTTCATAAAAATGTCATAAAACCTGATTTTTACCCAAAAACCACCCACTTTACCTCATAAAATTCAAATTTTCATCCCAAAAGCTGCTGATTTTGGCCAAAATTGGCAAAATTATCTCATAAAAATGCAGGTGGTGATGTAAAAATGCGATAAAAAGTGATTTTTGCACAAAAACCACCAACTTTACCTCATAACATTTGTATTTTCGTCCCAAAAGCTGCTGATTTTGGCCAAAATTTGCAAAATCACCTCATAAAAATGAAGGCAGTGACGTAAAAACGCAATAAAAAGCAATTTTTGCCCAAAACCTACCAACTTTACCTCATAGAATTCAAATTTACATCCCAAAACGTGCTGATTTTGGCCAAAACAGGCAAAATTACCTCATAAAAATGTCATAAAGCCTGATTTTTGCCCAAAAACCACCCACTTTACCTCATAGAATTCAAATTTTCATCCCAAAAGCTGCTGATTTTGGCCAAAATTGGCAAAATTATCTCATAAAAATGCAGGTGGTGATGTAAAAATGCGATAAAAAGTGATTTTTGCACAAAAACCACCAACTTTACCTCATAACATTCGGATTTATGTCCCAAAAACCACTGATTTTGGCCAAAACAGGCAAAATTACCTCATAAAAATAAAGATCATCAAGTAAAAATTCTGTAAATATCGACTTTAACCCATAAAGCACCAACTTTACCTCATAAAATTCAAACTTAAGTCCCAAATAACACCTCTTTGCCCAAAATTGGCAAAATGACCGCTCCAGAATGAAGGTGGCAATGTAAAAATCGGATAAATACCAATTTTTGCCCCAAACCCACCAACTTTACCTCACAGAACTCAAATTTACATCCCCAAAACTGCTGATTTTGGCCAAAATAGGCAAAATTACCTCTTAAAAATGAAGGCGGTGGCGTAAAAATGCGATAAAAAGTGATTTTTGCACAAAAACCACCAACTTTACCTCATAACATTTGTATTTTCGTCCCAAAAGCTGCTGATTTTGGCCAAAATTTGCAAAATCACCTCATAAAAATGAAGGCAGTGACGTAAAAACGCAATAAAAAGCAATTTTTGCCCAAAACCTACCAACTTTACCTCATAGAATTCAAATTTACATCCCAAAACGTGCTGATTTTGGCCAAAACAGGCAAAATTACCTCATAAAAATGTCATAAAGCCTGATTTTTGCCCAAAACCCACCAACTTTACCTCATAGAATTCAAATTTTCATCCCAAAAGCTGCTGATTTTGGCCAAAATTGGCAAAATTACCTCATAAAAATGCAGGCGGTGATGTAAAAATGCGATAAAAAGTGATTTTTGCACAAAAACCACCAACTTTACCTCATAACATTTGTATTTATGTCCCAAAAGCTGCTGATTTTGGCAAAAAAAGGCAAAATTACCTCATAAAAATTAAGGCGGTGATGTAAAAATGTGATAAAACCTAATTTTTGTCAAAAAAACACCCACTTTACCTCATAGAATTCAAATCTACGTCCCAAAACCTGCTGATTTTGGCCAAAATAGGCAAAATTACCTCATAAAAATGCAGGCGGTGATGTAAAAATGCGATAAAAAGTGATTTTTGCACAAAAACCACCAACTTTACCTCATAACATTTGTATTTATGTCCCAAAAGCTGCTGATTTTGGCAAAAAAAGGCAAAATTACCTCATAAAAATTAAGGCGGTGATGTAAAAATGTGATAAAACCTAATTTTTGTCAAAAAAACACCCACTTTACCTCATAGAATTCAAATCTACGTCCCAAAACCTGCTGATTTTGGCCAAAATAGGCAAAATTACCTCATAAAAATATCATGAAGCCTGATTTTTGCCCAAAAAACACCAACTTTACCTCATAAAATTCAAATTTACGCCCCAAAAGCTGCTGATTTTGGCCAAAATAGGCAAAATTACCTCATAAAAATGAGGGCGGTGATGTAAAAATGCGATAAAAAGTGATTTCTGCCCAAAACCCGCCAACTTTACCTCATAGAAGTCAAATTTATGGCCACAAAACCTGCTGATTTTGGCCAAAAAAAGGCAAAATTACCTCATAAAAATGAGGGCGGTGATGTAAAAACGCGATGAAAAGCGATTCTTGCCCAAACCCACCAACTTCACCTCATGAAATCCAAGCCGGCGACCCAAACCCGCCATTTTCCAGGTAATCTCTGGGTAACGTTGAGCGCGCCGGCCCCCCAACCCCGCCATTTTCCAGGTAATCTCTGGGTAACGTTGAGCGCAAACTCCCAGCGCTGAGGTGGGCCCGAACACCTCAAAACCCCGACAACCCTCACCTTTCCAGCTCTTTTTCCCCAAACCAAGCCCAATTTTGGGGTCCCCCCATGTGTGGACGGGCGGGGGGGGTCTCAAATTTGTTGCCCCCTCCCCAACCCTCACCCTTTTCTCCGCCATCTCCTTCTCCTGCTGCAGCTTCCGGCTCCTCTCGATCCACGCGGCCGCGTCGTCCAGCCACGGATCCTCCTCCCCCAGCGTCTTCACCTTCCTAAAAACACCCAATTTTTTGGGGGGGTCAAAACACCTCGTTTCTGGGTTCGCCCCCCCAAAACGCCCCCCAATTTCAGGCGCCGCCCCCCAGTTTCTGGTTGAGGAGCCGCT
>NW_010165835.1:87781-93720 GCF_000695765.1 Mesitornis unicolor | reverse complement strand
TTATTATTATTATTATTTTCCCAGTGGTTGCCTACAGGTAGCTGTAGGCATTGAGAGATTGTGTAGATTACAGTAAATCAGAATGAAAAGGTAGATTTTGTGTAGATGCATTTGTCTGCTGTAATTTTTTATATATATTAAACTTACTGTAATTGTACAGTTCATTTCTGTTGTAAACATCATTAAACCATTTTCCAAGTGTTTTAACATGTATGCGCTTGTTTGTATTTTCTCTGAGGTGTCGGGGGGAGCCTGATGCCCCTTGCCCTGCAGCATCAAACTGGGCCAGGGGATTGCTCTTCCCTGCTGGCTTGGCAAAATGGAGGAGAGCCCAGGTTGGTTTGGTTTTGTTTTTTCCTGTCTGCTTGAAGCTGTTGCTCCATTTCAGTATTACAGCTCCTCTCCTGAAAGAAGAAAACCAGCTTCAGTTGCTCCCTGAAGGCAAAGGGAACGCTCAGCTCGCACCCGCGGTGAGTGTCCCTGAAACAAGCGCTGGATGCCCTTTGAAATTCAGATCTACTTTTATATATAAAGAGCATAAAGGTGGTATTTCTTTCCTACAGATTTCTTCCCTGTTGTTTAGTGGCTGGTATTTTATGACTGCTGAAACTTTTGACTTCTGTATCTTGCAAATACGGTTATCATCATTTTTTAAAAAAAGATACATTCACTACTCCTTGTTCTTGCATCAAGAGCAGGGCTGCTTTGCAGCAGCAACTCTTCTGTAGTTTTCAGCTCGGTTGTTCGAGATTATCACACAGTTCTCAGATTTTTCTTGGCATTGCAGAAGAAAAAGAAGGGATCTAGGAAATTCTTTGCGAGAAACATTCATCACCAGGTATGGGATGTCTCAGTTTCCTTCCCTCCTTCCACACCACCCACCCCCTTCAGTGTCTTTGATATACTCCTCAAAAGCTACGAGCACCAACTGCAGATGCAGTTTTACGGCTTAAGAAATTAGGCACAGCCTTGTAATTGACGGAGCAGCAATTTCAGGTGGTTTTCCTGCTGCCAGTGCAGTCCCTTAAGGAATGCGCAGGTAACCTCCCCTGGGCAGGGCCTGCAGAGGCAGCTCTTGTTCCCACAGCCTTGCTGGTGGGACTGGCGGGATGAGCTGGGCAGCTCCTGCCCCAAGGTAGAACAGGCTTTATTTTGCTCGGCTGTTTTTGTCTTTGCGGAGCTGCTTACAGGCTGCCCTGCACAGTTGTGAGTCGCTGGCAAAACTGAGGATGCAGCAGGAGGTGAGTGTCTCGTTCATATTTGGGCTTACAGCACTTTCCCAGTGCCCCATCCCACCTCCCAGGATGTGTTTGGAAGCTCCTGTGGCAATGCACTCTCCTCAGGTTGAGTAGCAGATGACGCTGCTTGCTGGGTGTACATCGGCCCAGCTGGGGATGACTGCGCCAGGTAAGGAGCTCACACCATTGCCACGGCTGTTCATCACACACACAGGTCTTTGGTGCTGACTTTATTAATTAATCACAAACACATTACATTACTGAATTAGTGGCTCTTTGGAGTGATACCTGCACCATCTTTTAAAGATAACTTGATGGTAGACTGGTTTGGAAGCTGCATTTACACGGCCTTTTGTACACTTTCTGCTGCCCAGCAGTGATGGTTTTGGTCTGAGATGACAATCACCATACCAACTCTTACACAGGGAGCCTGTTCCGCAGTGACAGCTGGAGCTGTTGCTAATGTGAGGGGGCAGAGGTTTCAGCCAAATGGGATTCTCCAGGCAGACTTTTCCTGGCTTTTCCAGTATTACACTCTAGCATCTGAGTCCAGACTCCTTGTGCTCTTTGTAACAGGGGTATCTTCTGCCTGCTGAGCAGTCTCTCACGCAGGTTACCTGGCTTGTGTTCGCCTCCAGCTGCTGGGTGAGTGGCAACACCACTGCTTGATTTTCTTTTTGTTGGAGACTGGGGCTCATTTTCTTCATACTAAAAAGCTGGCATTTAGTCTCTGTCCTTCACTATAGTAACATCACATCACTTCTTACAATTTAGGAAAAAAAGTCATCCTCCATTGAAACAGTTTTTAAAAGGTAAATTTAAACCAGGAAGTTTAGCTGGCCTCTGTCAAACAGTAAAGATAAATAGTACAGGAGATAACTACAGCTCTATCTTTACAAGTTCTTTAAATGCATAATTACATGTCCTGATACCCCTGGAAGGCAAGAAAAGCTACAGAAACAGCTGTGTTACAGGTGTGGTCTGGTCCTACAACACAAATCTTACAAAAATTGGCCTAGTAACCACTATTATTGGAAGTAACTTTACAAGTATGTACATTTTAATAGCTAAAGCTTGCAGTTACGTGATTCAGGAGGGAAGGGAGAAGGGACTAAGACCAGAGATATTCCCACATACACTGCTTGTTTTGGATGATCCCTACTCCCCAAAGCAGGTGGGCATCTCTCACCCTTGCCCATCCCCTCCATGACTCCCATTTAGCGGGGAGGCAAAGGCTGCATTTGGAGAGCATCATAAGTGTCCTTGGTTGCTGTGCTGAGTCCCTGAAAAAGAAAAACAGAAGAGGTATGAGGGCGAGTCCTTAGCAATCCCCAGCTGTTCCTGTCAGGAACATGGTGCCAGTGGCTCAGTAGCATAATTCTGATTTTCTTTTTCCTGCAGAGGTTTTTTACTCTTGTGCGACTCCTCAGTCTTTGCATGGCCTCAGTAGCTATCACTCCCTTACCTGAAGGCAAGATGCAGCCTGAGTAACTGTCACGAACAAATGACTACAGCACCTGAACCTAACGGCTTATGCAGATCTTTTGCGTACATTTTGGTTGCCTGTTACTGACTATGAAGAGGTAACTGATGCTAGAGTGAACTTTGCTCACTAAATGAACAGACATCAAATTGTGAACTTTGGACTCCCCTGTAATTTGGCAAGGAAGCTCCCCCTCACAGCCCTTCCTGCAGTGCTGCTCCTGCCAGCCTGCTCTGGTGGGGGTAAATCAGTTGTAACCTGTGAGTTACAGATCCCTGCTGCAGCTGTGGAACTGACTCCTCCACCAGTGGGGCTGCAGCAGATGCAGGAGAGCTGCAGGCCAGCCCAGGAGCTGCCAGAGCAGAGGTAACTGGGGGTTCCAAGAGTGAGTGTTTTAGTAAGACACACGTGCTGTAAATCTGCTTGTAACCGTTCTAGCTACCCTTCACTCCTCTGCTAGGGTATTTAGTGGCACACTGAGTACACTGATAAGATAGTGCTTCTTATCAGCTACCTGTGACTATCTCAGTAGAGCAGGTTTTGAAGACAGCTACCATTAGCTACAAAGAAGGTGCCTTAGAGGAAAGCTCCCTGGCATGTGTTGCATCAGAACAACTTTTTAATAGATATATTTTTTGTCATTTTTGAGATGTCAGTGACAATGTACAGGCTTCTACAGAAAGTAAAATGCGTTTTGAAATAATTATGCATGGCAGCCCAAATCAGGCCCTAATCAGACTCCTTGCGACACTGAGACCCTGCAGCGCACCAAGGGCCTGGCAGTGCTGACCTGTGCATGCCCTGGATGCTGTAGTGAGCTGGGCCAGACCCCTGATGCTTTGAGCTTCAGCAGCTCTTTGGCAACCTGAAGGTTTCCATTTCAACCATTGGCAGACAGAGCTGTACGCGTCATCTGCCGCAGTCAAAAGGTGGCTCTCCAAGATGTAGGACTGTGGAAAAGGTTCCTACCCGAGCAGCTAACGAAGCGTTCCTGCCAGTTGTATTTAGAACACGCAGCCACTTTATCAAAGTACCAGCAGCGTGGTCTTTGCCCTTAATCTGAGCAACTTTCCTCAGGAAGGCACTTGGAAACCTCTGCTCCATCACGCGTGGTAACGGTGCAGTCAGCTCTGTGACTGGAGACTACAATTAGGCCATGAAGACAGATGAAGGAAGCCGCTGCTGGGGCTGTTGCCTACCTGGTAGACACCATCGTTGCCTTTGCCTCGCCGCCTCTGCTGCTTCAAGAAAGAAAAAGAAGCATACATTAATGGGTGCTTTTCCCATAATGCAAAAGGAAAGAAACCCCAGCCTTCCTCCATCCTGTATTGAGGGTCAGCAGCTGTGCTTGGCCTGGTGGACACCCTCTGCACAGGCGGGAGAGCTCCTGCTAAGTGTGGACCAGTCCAGGCCTGCTGCAAAGGGGGGGGGGGTGGGGAAGGGGAGAAAAATAGTGAAGATTAGAACTAAAAAGGAAATTATTTTGGTTTCCTGACATATTTTCCTGTCATACTGTTATAATGCTGCTCTTTCTTTGATTTACTGTCTGTATAGAGATTTGGCAGCATTCCTATAGCCACTAACTGTTTTGTGCCTTAAGGCACACCTGGAAGAAATGGGGCTGTAACTTTTGGATTGCAGGTGTCTAAGGGACTGCACCTGTGTTGGACAGACATGGGTGAGCAAATTCACCAGCACCCATTCTGTAAACTGTCTAGATGTTCAGAGGAAGTGCAGATAAGGCTGTCTGAGGACAGAGTCACGCAGGAGTCAGTCAAACAGGTGCTGGGACTGTCGTGGTCCAATTAGACCCCACAAACAAGGTCACTCAGACCAGGTACAAAGAAAAACCTTCCCCTGCTGCTGCCTTCCCAGGGGTCCAGGGAGCTGCCGGGCAAAGCAGCCACGTTGTGCACAACAGCACAATTTGGACGTGAGAAGCGGGGCCAGCAGAGCTCACAGCCCCTGCATGGAGGCTGGTGGCCAAGCCCACGGTTGGGCATCACCGCTCCGCAGCAGCAGAGCACCCACTGCATTGCGAACCTGGGGCGAGGAGCAGTGCCTGCCACAATTAAAGTTGCAGCAGCCTGTTAAATGATCGTATATCCAGAATGAGGGAAGGGTTTTGGTGTTCCTGTCCCCCCAGTAATACAAGCATTCATAAAAACATTGTGAGACTTCATAAACCCATAGCTTGTAAACTGAGCTGGACTATGGCGGAGGGGCATTAGGATAATAAATAAAAAAAAAAGAGAAGAGGGCTAAATGGTGGTGTTGCTTCAGTGTTCCTCAGTGCTAAACTTTGTTTTGAAATGCTCTTTTTTTCCCCACTTTCCAGAGGGAAATGAAAGGTTATATATAAGACACTCTGACATAAAATAGAACCTGTGTAGGTCACAGCAATTTTTCGTTTTGCCATAAACAGTGTCCCCAGATGGTTTCTTTTCCACACAAGTCGGCAGCTGGTGCACAGAGCTAAAACTACCCGTTTGCTGCGAGCTTTAAACATAACTGATCTGTTCCTTCTTAAGTATTTGAGAGTGGAGGTGGAGGAAGGAGAATGTTTCCCCATTACTTGACAGGCACAAGGAGGAGCCGCAAATGCTTACTTGTTCCTGTAAAGCACAGCAGCATCCATAGCCCATGGAGGGGAAACAACCCCCAGCTCTGAATTGCCCTGGAGTAAAGTGCTCAGCTCATGAGAGCTGCTGGGCCACTAACGCTGCAGCACTTGAAACCAGACATTTCTTTCAACTACCCCTCACCCATCCCATACCCTCAGCCATCAGAACTTTTCTGTCCAAAAGTTGAAATGTTTTCCCTTGATGTGATTCAGTTCACCCAGGGCCATTGCTGGTGACCAGACTGTGCTTCTAATACTGATGGGACAAAGCTCGCTGTCCGATCTCCACCTCATTTTACTGCTACTCATCTTCTGGCTAGAGCCATGTGTCTTATTTACTGCTGCACCAGACCCACTGGTTACTACAGGAAAGAGGTAACTGCTCTCAGCTGTGCCCGCAGGTGCTGTGCAACACGGGGACTTCCTTGTGCAAGGCAGCTACGTGCAGCCAGGGCTACTGCTCTGTCAGGGAGCAGCAGGGAAAAAAAAAAATCTTCATCCCAGGCTTTTACCAGGAAGGAAAGTAGGACTCACCTCTCCCTTCATTCCAATTTCACTGTAGGCCTCACCCATCTTGTCCTTCTGCAGGGACTGC
>NW_010165835.1:59219-87750 GCF_000695765.1 Mesitornis unicolor | reverse complement strand
TTCAGTGTGTTGAGGAGAAAAGCCAAGCCAGCCCCTGGGTGACCATGCTCCCAGCCTGTGCTCCTGAGGCTGCCTTCAGTGTGTTCCAGAGAGGAGACTAAAATGTCCCCACATTGAAATATGTGCATTTCAGCAGAGGCTTGACACGATCAAATCTGCTTGGCGTATCAATGCCACCTCATCACCAAACACTCAAATGAATGCAACTCTACCCTCATCCAAGTCATTTTGCTAGACTGGCACCAGCTAACTCCCTCGAAGCTCTGCAAAGAAAAATCTTCAAGCAGTATTTGCTCAGGAGACAAAACCAGACATGCAGCTCTGGCTCAGAGAAAAGGGAAGGCTGTAACCCTGCAAGGTGAAGGTTAAGAAAAGGAGCTCTTCTTTCCTTCATCCAGAGAAGCAGTTTCCCAGCGCTTGCAGGCAGCTGTGATCAGAGCATCTGATTCAGTAACGATGAAAGCCAGGCTTGGAAACAAGCTCATTTCTCACCAAGCACCAAACACCCAGAAAGACCCAAGTCAGCCATAATCATTAGCATTCATGTGTCTGTCCTCTGGAGCACAGAGCACCACGTTTAGCCATAGTTCAGTCAATTAAATCAGGAGGCTCCTAAGCAGCCACTCAGCAGCACTGGCATCTGGCCTTTGGCCACTCATGGGCTTTTTTCTATTACTGAGAAGAAAGCAGAAATTTTCTAACAAAAAGGGGGAAGAGAAGGGAGGGGAATTCTTGGAAAGCAGCTGTTAAGTTTGAAGCAAAGCTGAAATTGGGTGGGGGGGGGGTTGAAAAGTCTCCTATGAAATGGAAACTCCTATTTCCAGCCATCCCTCCCCCTCTTCCCCTCCAGTGCACTTTACTCACAGTGTAGACAGTGTCCTGACGGTTCTTTCTTCTCTGCTGTAAAACAAAAGCAGCAAGTTGCCCATGTGTTGCACTGCCAGCATCCCCCACCACCTTGAATGTGCCTGTGCATTTGCTCTAAGGCCCAGCTACGGCTCCATGGATGTGGCTCCATGGATGCGTGGTGCCCATTACAGCCCATCTTGCCCCCACCCACAGGGCTCTGTTAAGACAACTCATTCTCTGGAAAATTAATTTAATTTTAACAATGTAAATTTAAACAATCTAAAACGTAGCTGTTCTCTGCTCACTCCCTTCAGCTGTCACCTGCAGGCAAGCCCCAACACACCAATGCAGGTTTCCCCTCTCTTTTCCTTCGAAACTGTTGGGCTCTGCAGCAGAAGCTGTTGTTTTGGCTGCCTCTTCACTCTGTTGGCGCTTGTTTGGTGGCATCACGTGCGGCGAGCTCTGGTGAAACACCCACTCCTGCCCTGCCTGTCCCACATCCGCCCTGCGCCTGGGTGTCACTGCCTGCTCTGGGTGATGGGGGGTGGGCAGGGGTGAAGATCAAAGCAGAGGGGGAAAGGTTCACTCTTGTCCCCGCCGTGCTGCCGCCACCTGGGTTACTACACAGATTTTGGCGCTCCCTCTCCAGGAAGGCGCTGGCGCTCAGCAAAGGCGTGATGAGTGATGAGTGCCTGCGTGTCTCAACAGCGGTTACACACCAGGAGGAAGGAACCAGAGCGTGTGGGAGGAAGTTACCTGGTGTCTTCCGCCCAGCTCAGGATCTGCACCGCGCTTTGCCCCCAAAACATCGTATTCATCTCGGTGTCCACGAGACAGTTTCTGAAATGAGAAAGCAAGCAGCAGTGACAGATGTTATGATCACAAGAAAACAGATCTTAACACAGGAAGAGGAAGGGAACCCAGTTTGGTGTCCAACTTAAAGGGTGCTGTAACTGAGCTAGAAATTATTTTTTTTTTTACCCCTGAATGCAACTGTCAACAAAACTGTCTACGACTGAGCCATGGAAATGACAGAGCGGTTTGTGCAGCACAAAGCTGCAAGCCGTTGCACCAAGAACCTTTCTTAAGTAGAAATGAGCTGAAAATGAGAGTGTGCAAGGGGGAGGGCTTGTGCCTTTCATGCTTTCTCTCCCACTGGTGGGTGAGGATCCATGCGCTTGAGTTTCCTTGCAGAACAACTCATCTAAATGTGCATCGAGCGGCTGTGGCAATTTTATGTGCAACACATTTCTGTCTGGGAAAGGTGACCTTGGAAGAGGGCAAAGGAGAGATTTCGGGTCAGAGTAACACAGCTGACAGCACTACTGAAAAGGTGACAGGCAACCGTTCTTAAACCGAAAAAAAAATGCATCAGCGTTCATACATTACACAGTTAAACAGTAGAATTCACCACAGGATGTGGCTATGGTCAAAAGCATGAGAGGAAAAAAGAATTGAACTTAAAAGCCAACTAGACATAGCAAAAATAGCTACAGCTTAATGCTGCCATGAGTGAGCAATTTAGCCAGGAAGGACAGACAGGATCCTGTCCCTGTCCTCATTCCCTGCCTGAAGAGCCATCTGATGCCAGCTATGACCAAAGCACAGCGGATGAGGTGTGCCTCTGGTATGGCCTGGCACAGGAGGCCCTGCAACAGGAGAGCTCAGGGATGGAGACTGCTGGGCTGTGATGATGCCTCAGGTTCCACAAGCTCCATGATCCAAGAGCTACAGTTGTCCAAAGTCAGCGATGCAGCATTCCTGGGCGCTTGCCCCTTCTCCAGCCCACACAAAACACCATCAGCAGCAGGGGTGGCAGTGCGCCTGCGAGTGGCCTGAGGCACGGTGATCAGTGAGAGCTGCAAGCCAACTGCAGAGGGCTGAGCATGAAGTTGGGGTACGTGCATCACACATAGCAGTCTGGTGGCTGCACACACACACACAGACAGACACACAGAGACACACAGACACACACACAGAGACACACACACACAGAGACACACACACACAGAGACACACAGACACACACACACACACACAGCTCTTGCAGGCATGTTACATGGTGCAGCACACCGAGCTCTGTCTCTGAAATGGCCTAGGTTCTTGGTATGCCTTCAGCTCAGTGGATCAAACCAGGAACCCATATATCTATGTAGCATTCAGCCAGGTAAGTGACAGCTGAAGCTGCCTGTCTCAGGTTTTACCTTTCCTCCTTACAACTGCTGTACTGCACACTTAGGTACAGCACCTGCAGTAGCTGGGTCAGCCAAAGTTGTTCTGATCCACAGGCAATTCACTATCTGTAAGTGCTCAAAAAGTCTGTCTGGGTAGTGGATTTGTAAACAAACAAACAAAAGCCAGTAGTTACTTACGTTATAGACATCATCCTGGCCCTGTGGCAGCTGTGGTTCAGAGGCCTGGCTAAGCTGGAAGAGAGACCATACCATCAGCAGAGAAACAGTAGCTTCATGAAGGCTTCTCAGTCCTTCTTTCCTGGAAGTGACTCTCATCAGAAACAGGACAACCCCTAAGCAGCCAACCTGTGGCACTGCTGGGGCTCCAGGCAATGCAAGCCCCTGCTGTGCTGACACTTTTATCCAGATGCAGGTTGCTCTCAGCAGCCAGGTCATTTTACTTGCACACACCACCAGTTCACAGCTACTCAAAGCATCTTTGCTTTGGTTTGCCCCGCACAGGCACACACTGATTTTGCATTCCTATACTGTTCATATCATGATGCTGAGCTATTGAAAACAGCTCCATCAGGCAGCCTGTGCTAAGAAAAACTGGGTATCTTTGGGCTACTGAAGACCAAAAGCATCCCCAAGTCCCCAGTCCTCCAGCTAAAGTGCTGCCTGCACAGCTCCTGAGTGGCCTCAGCTTCAGGGGGCACAGGGGATCCTCATGCCCCTTCGGAGCAGCACCAGGCCTGTGGGGCTGCAGTGCCACCACAGTAACTTGGCTTGAGTGGCAGCTAAGGAGTAGGTGAAGAACTACCCTTCTGTAGCTACTCTTCGGCTCTGCTCCTCACAAGATTTACAAGCAGTTAATTGCTGAGCCAAACTTTCAGGAAAAAAAAAAAAACAAGCACACTTTTAGGTCAGTGAGAACAGCTACTGTGTGTTCCAGACCTTCCAAAAAACAGTGCCAAACTACATTCTGTATTGGTTTAACCCTCCTGAGTTACCATCATACGTTAAAATCTTCATTAAAAGCAACTTTCTAGATGGGTTTATATTTAGGCATAGGATAAACTTGACTTTGTTTTTTAAAATAATATTTGTAATAATTATAGGTTATGCCACAGTGTTCCCATGAAAGTGCCACTGTCATCTCTGAACCTTTGGAGGGGACAGTAATTTACTGAGCATCTGACCCATGGTTCTTGCAACAGAACCTAAATGTTCACACATGCTGTTCATAAATAAAAAGCCCACAACAGTGGCCTTGGCAAAAGCCCCCACAAACAACTCCTATGGCCAGGAGGGAAGGCGAGCAATACGACACAGCCTAGTGCTGTGCCAGGTCCATGCTCCTCCTTGGATGGTTTGCCGAGCCTCCTTTAACTCCCACCTCTGGGCAAGGTGTCCCGCTCCTGCCCACAGGCTCAGCACCCACCCTGCAGCTCAGCCCTCCAGCAGCCTCAAAAGACTCCCAGTCCCACAGCAGCACCTTCATCTGCAGCCAGGATTAATACTGGCGACAAAAAAGGCTTCTCCCTCGCCGTGACTGAATTCTGCTCCTTTCCTCCAATTCCTCCAAATACCCTCCCCTTCCCTCTGGGTTCAGCACTGGTTTCATAGTCCTGAGAGAGGATCCCCCTGCAGAGCCAGTGGGGCAGCAGTGCAGCATCCCCCTGTCAGTGCTCCTGCTGGTGATCTCAGCCACAACCTGGCGAGAAGCAAGACCCACGTGCAGCAAACCTTTGCTTCTGGGGGAGCTGAGCCAGATGTGCAGACAGCAGCTGAGACATCCTTTGGCCTGCTCAGGCTTGGCTGAAAGCACCATTGTAGTGGAGTGCCCTGTGTCTCCTCTCCTACGATTAGCAGAGCTCTCAGAGCATGTACATGTCTGGAAATGTACACACCTCCATCACGTTACATTACCTTCTTCTGTGGAAGTGCACTACAGCCCCTAAGTGTCTCCCCAGATGCTGAACAGCTGCTGGACGGTAACAACAACCCATCCCAGTTGTGTCCATCCTGTCCCCCCGGCTCCTCTCCTGTGGCTGTGGGGGTCATATCATCTGCATCATCACACTCACATGTCTGCATCCTTCACAAGCTTTGCATTTATCCTGAATTTTCTCTATGTTCTCTCCTCTCTTTCCAATGAGAAAGCAGCAGAAGAAACCACATCACTGTTGATCAGGCACTTCTCAGCTACAATATCCACAATCTCTGACTGCATCCATAACTTAGCATCAAAATACTCTCATTCATGAGCCCTCAGAAAGAACTCCCACAGATTGCTCAGGCTGGCACCAGAAAAGGAGGAAAGAAAAAAAATAAAATCAAAAGGTCTTATTCTCAGAGCCATAATTCCTCTCCATCCCCATTTTCCAGCTCAGCTCAACTTGTTTACACCACCAAAGCCAAATGTATCAGTGTCTGGATAGACTGACCTTCGCTTTCACAAACAGGGCTGTCATGATGATGGCGTAAATGAAGAGGAATCCATCCAGGATGTAGCAGAGCCTTGGGTCTGTCAGTCCAAGAATTTGTACAGCATCTGTATGGAAACATCAGACACATCAACAAACATGGCCATTGGTGTCACCGGGTGCTTGATGGCAGAGATGTGGCAGTGCTGCATGAATAAACCAGTATGAGGGCAAGTCTGGCCATTTGCAAAGGAGTTACACAGAGCATTTGTTATCTGGGAAAACCCAGCAGCACCTCCTGCACGCATTCATTACGGGGGCTGGTTAGGGAGTCCTCCATCAACTAAAACTGTGTGAAAATGTGTCAGTTTGGATGAAATTTTAGGAAAGGGCTTCTCAGGACAAACATTTGTGTTAAATGTGAAGACTGACCCACACCATCATAGTCAGCTGGAGATCCAGGCTGAAATTGCTGCTCTACTTTATTCAGAAGAGGAATCTGAGGCTGCACCTCCCATATCCCAGGATGCAGACTGTAACCATAAAGACACAGTGTCTTCTGTGGGAGGGTTCTCTCGAGCTCCCAGTTTGGAGATGTTGGAGGCCATCAATCATGAGAGGATCACTATCAGCAGCAGAAACAGTCTTTTCACCCAAGGACACGTCCATGAGACACACATGCGACACCCTGCTTTGCTTTCTGGTTGAGAGGAAGATTTTAAACCTGAATTTCCTGCACAGGAACCTCAACTGGTTGTCTGATGGATCTCCTCCAGAAGAGTTTTAATTTTTGGTTTTTTTTAAAAGAAGTGTTAAAACTTCTCTGAGGTAGAAAAATCCACTTCTGCCCTAACTGGGAGCTCAATAAACTTGTTACTCAGAAGACGCTGGTGTTCATTTCCCAGTTGATGTTGCAGGGTATGTTTATACCCTGACCGCATTAAGCAGGGCACAGTAGTATCACTGGTTTTCAGCAGCTAAAGCTGCTCCTGTATCAGTTTGTAAACATGTAGCAAGGTCACAAATTAACTAAAAAAATCAAGCCAAGTCAGGTCAAAGAAGCCTAACTAACTACTGATCCAGTACACAGCTCCAAATCTATCCTCAAAGGAAAGGTTGTATTCCACATTTATTAAAAAAATATCACTTAAAAACAAATCTGAGCTGTGCTTTGTACAGAGCATCAGAGGGAGTTCAAAAGAGAAAGATGAGAATGATCAAGAGCCCGTGGAGCCCTTCGACGAAGACAAATTGAAAAGAATTGGTACCATTCATCTCCTTCCTAGGGCGAACAAAGTCTGGCAATTCCTATTACCCACATGTTGAAGCGCTCAGCGCAGCACTCCAAGGTGCTGAGCTCCTGCAGTGCCAAGAGTGGCCCCGCTCTGCGTGCTGGGGTTTCTCCCCGGCCCATCAGCCCACGCTGAAGTCTTCATCAGAAGCAGCTGGCAGCTGACGCGCTCAGGCAGCACTCGGCATCCTCGGGAGGTCTCTTGCCAGAAATGAAGTCAATGGTGACGGCCTGTTGTGCTGTTCAAGTGTGCAACTTGGATAAGGCATGGCAGGAAAGCCTGGATACTCGGTCATGTAACTGTAAAATCTCAAGCAGATGATGATACCATCACTCTTCCCGCTGAGAGCCTAACACAGACAGAAACAAACCCCAAACATTTGCAAACAGTAGATTTGCTTGGTTGTCTCAACTAGGAGTTTGCATTATTATTTTTTTTAATCACATGTTTAGAAACAAATCCATGGAAATAAACTAAGATCCTAGATGGCTTTCCTTCTTCTCCTCTTATTTCTATTTTCTAAAAAAATAAGGTTCAAAGCACTTTATGAACCATCAGCTTCACCACATTTTTTTCAGGATTATAAAACCTCATGTGCATGGGGTAAATATAGGCAGAGAGATTAAGTCATTTGTCTGACAAATGGATGTGTCCCGAAGCAGGTCAGGGTTTTTCAGCGCTGCACTTGGATCAGAAATACAGTGTAAGGAAGGCGAGCAGCCCAGCACAGAGCCAGGAAGCCTGGGGGTATCTGAGATGCTGCCGAAGGTGGTTTTGGGGATCCTGGCCCTGGCTCCCTTTTTTCTGTTCCAAAGCAGGGCATGTTCACACTGGGGTCTCAAGTCCAGTATTTCTCCAGCACTAATAAATTCCCCAGACCAGGAGGAGCTTGAGCAGGAGACTGAGAACTGTGGAGAAGTCAGGAGTGCAGGGACTCAGATGTATCTCTGTGTCAGTCGTGGTCAACCTTGGCTGGCTCTGCAGAGCCGCCCAAGTGCCTAACACGGTGCTTATCTGGGACCACCTGGCCTCTGGCACCCCACAGAATGAACTGAAACTGCTCACTGAGGGAGATCCTGCTAGACATAGTCTGGCTGTGGTGGCTCCTGGGAAAACAGGTGTTGAGGCAATGATAAAGTCCAACACTTAGAAACAAACCAACAAAATTAATTAGTTCATGTCTTTTCCTTCCTTAGTAAGTCTGATTTCTGTGTTCTTAAAAAAAAAAAAAGATACAAAGCACTTTCTACATTATAACCTTTAAAACAGCTTTCCGGATTAGAAGGCAAGAGAGACAAAAGCTACAAAGTCTACTGAAAGAAAGGTCAAAGAGATGTGAAGCCTAATGAACAAGTAGCAGTTAGAACATTTAGCATCCATTCATGTGAGCAGGATCAGTGTGAGCTTTTAAATTGCTAGAGGAAGCGTTACTGCCTCTTCTGTATTTGCACAACGTGCATGACCAGAAGCCCAGTTCCGTAGGCACTGCCAAAATGCTGTGATCATCTCTGCCCCTCACCCACCACGAGCAGTGATCTGGGAGGCCAAGGGTGAGGTCACAGTGGATGGGCTGAAGAAAAGGTGATGGGAGCTGGGCAGAGCCAAGCCTGCTGGGCCTGAGAACGCAGTCACAGGCAGCTGCCTCACACAGAACACAGCAAAGAATAAGCATTTCACTGGTAATTCCCACTCTGTTCACCTTACAGCTCACCCAGTGCCCACCAGGAGTGGCACAGCATCTTTTCACTTACCAGTCCAAATCTCAGCAGTCCAGTAAAATACAGCTGGGTTTTAAAGCAAGATACCTAAGTACAGGCACGCCACTCAATTAGGTCAGAGACAGGCAGGGTCTGAAGTTACGTTTCCTTGTAAATCACGTCAAAATTACTGCTTAAATGTGGCTCAGACAAACAGCATCTCTCTCCAGGTATCAGAAAGGAGTGGAGTCACTGGCCAACATCTTGATACACAAACACGCAAGGGCTAAAGGATGAAGTGCAAGGGGTGCTCTTGCTTGGGGGGAAGCAAGCTCTGAAGGAAGCAATCAGAAAGTTGACACTTACTCTTGCTCACCACATGCTCCAATGCAGGTAGGTGTCCCATTGCACAGCAGGGATGACATTTACCCACAGACCACCAGGATGTTAAGGAAAACCAGAAACAAACTGTGCAACTTGAAGCATTAGGTCATTACTTTTTATGAGTTTGTACAGGAGAAGCTATGGAAAGCTTTGTATAAGGAGCCGACAGAGGCTGAGGCCCGGCAGAGGCAGACAAGGTGGCAGGAAAGGAGATGGGGTCAGCAAGGGAGACACTGCTGCATTTCTTGACAAGGTTACCAGCCATTCTCAATCCAAAACCTCAGGTGCCCGCCACCGCATTTGGGACGCTTTCCCATGCTGCACTGCTGCCACTGAGAAGTTTCTGCCCAGCACCTCCTCCTTCTAAAGCCGGGATTTCTGATCCCCTCTCCTGCCGCCCGGCGATGCTGCCCGGCCCTCCTCCATGCCCGGCCGCTGCACAGGGGCGCAGACGCACGCCCCGATCCCGGGCTCGCATCCCTCGTCCTGCTCCACCCTCTCATCCCCCGAGCAGCACTGCCAGCACCGCCCCAACAACCCCCTGCGGCCTTTTGCTGTTTAAACTATGGGCAGGGGAAGGTATAAAAAACAACAAAAAAAGGGGCGATTCACAGCGACCGCAGGTGACAAGCGAGTGAGAAAAAAACCCCTCCAGCAACAGCCTGACAGCAGCCCCGGTAGCCGAAGCAGAGGAAGCCGGCGAGGGAGGCCGTGCTGTGGGCGCCCGCCTCAACTGCGCCGTGCGGTTTTGGAGAGCAGCTTCAACACCCCCGGTTCAGGCCCAGCACCAGCTTCCCTGCACCGTGGCCATGGGCTTATCTCCAGCCACCTGCCCACCCGCTGCCAGCAACCAGCCCCCCACTTGCTCCAGGCTGGGAGACAGCCGGGGAGTCCCACAGCCCACGTCCACAGACACCCAACCCACTCCAAAACGCTGCACAATCGGTGGATGCTGCACCCCGAGGCTGCCCGGGGCTTGGCCCCCACTGCCAGCCCAGTGCAGCCGGTCCCACTGGGGATCTGCTGAAGCAAGTCACTGAAACACAGCACGAACCCTTGAAACACGCCGCTGCATTTTTTTTTCAAATAGGATTTTCTCCCTCTAACTTATTTAGCGTGCATCTGGATTGAGTCAGACCACAATTCTTGGTAATAGTTTAAGAAATACAGACCATAAAAGCTGAACTACTTGTAAATTTGTCCACCATAAAATTTTCCCTTTCCCATGCCCCTCGTTAAGTGATTCACTTAAGAGTTTTATTTGTAGGGATTATCAAAATTCAGTAACATGGTTATAAATGAAGGCTCTTATCTTCCCTAAAAATTAGTGTCTCAGTGAAGCCCATGAAAACCAACCCCAGCTCTAGAGATTTATTGATGCAACCGCAGCCTGCATATGAAGGTGTTTAAGGGAGGAAACCCTGGTGCTTGCTTGCAACAACCAAGAGCCACCACAGCTCATGCCGGGGTGAAGCAGGCAGCATTTTTTGGACACCACTGTCCTCCACTAGCAGTGATCTGAGGGACTCACAGCTGCTGTGTGCCATGCACCTCACTTCTGCCGCTGAAGCCAGAGTAGCTGCGTAGAGACACGAGCACCCTGCAGGGTACTTCATTTCAGGCTTGCATCTTAAGAGACAGCTCAGACTAAATGCCTAAAAAGTCAGACACCTGAAATTATGAAAGATAATCCTATTCATAAGGAATATACCTATCCTGGGGTATATACCTCCAGGCTCTTACTGCAGGAAGGTACAATAACCCCACCACAGCAAAATGCCATTGAGCTTGCTGCCAGAAGAAATGTCCGAGCTTGTCGTCTCATACCAGCCGCTTGCCTCGACAAAAAGGTTAAAAGCTGTTTACATTACTGTTTGGGTTTCTTTCCTCACCATCATTTAGCACTGAGGAAGACTCTTGGTTTGCCATCCATACGCTATCGTGTGTTTACGAAACACAACATGCCCAAAAGCACAGCTCATGCCCATGAGGTTCAACGTTACGGTTTGCTGCTGTCCTCAGCTTTAAAGCTAAGAAACAAACTGCAGATAGGATCAGGATTCAGGTTATCAGATGTTAGGCAGCCAGAATAATTACATTTTAAAAAAGGAAAGTAGTTCAGGTCATTGACTTCCACTTTTTATGCCAAAGGATGTTAACACTACAGGAACATGAGGTCAAGATAAGGTGGGTTAGGATCCTGGTGAACCCTTTATACTCCTGCTAAGATCCCTTTCAGGGAGGCACTATCACAAAGGTAAAATCATTTCCATCTGATTTATTTGGGAAGAAATAGATTCAAAAGAAGGAAAGGATGATAATGCCACAAAGGGCCAAACATTTTCTAGCACATAATGGAATAAAGACTCTAATAAAAAGACCAGGATACTGTCACAGAGGCAAAACAGGAATACCTCCAATAGCTGTCTGATCTGTGGAAAGAGGACCCTGTGTGTGCAAAAAAGTAACAATAAATGGTCTACTTTTCCAGTCTGAAGCTGAAGATTAACTTTTAACATATTGTTAAATTAGGCACTCTTTCTGCCCTCAAATCTTTCCAGAGTCTCGTCAGAAGGAGAAAAGAGGGGAGTGACTTGCTCATCTCTGGAAGGGGACTCCTCACTTCACCAAAACAGTCAGTCATTCTCAGAAAAAGCAAGTGCTTTCACTTCTCAGTTTTGCAAGAACTTGGTGCAAAGGGCTTTCCTGAAGCATTGGGCAACTGCAGAACCTGGATATCCCACAAGCTCAGGTGACAGACGCAAGCTGTGCACCTCTAAAAGCTTTTGTAGGGGTTGTAGGCTACACACATGTGCTTTCACTAGACCCATCCTCATCAGGGATAGCAGAAGGTCCATCTAGTTAATGCAGAAGATGCTCCCCACTGTAACTTTTCTATTATCTAATCCGACCTGGTGTAAGTGTCCCAAGAGGCACAACTTATTATTCAAATGGTCATTTCTAGGTCACCTACACCTTCCCTTCCCCTACCAGTCCTCTCTGTACATCCCGCAGCAGTAACTCACTCCAGACTGACTTACTCTTAGGTGGTCTTTTCATGATTAGCTCCTACAACCCATTGCACACGATGGAGGACCCATCTTGGCTCAGTGGGAGTCCCAAAGCATCTGCATGCTGCAAGGCTGAAGAAGGAAACACTAAGTCAGACACAAGATGCTGCTGATCACAATCAGACGTGTTTCTCTGTTCAGTGAGCACCTCACAGACGTGGCAGATATTCCCCTAGCACTTTTAATTAAGACTTTTACATTGGCCTTTCCAAAAAGCAGTGGAAGTTTCGTTACACTAAACAGCTCGCAGCTAGCTGACAGGTCATGGCTCCAGTAATCAAGTATGTACTGATAACATGAGGAACAGCGCCCAGCTGGGAGATTTGTAAAGCACCTCCCCACTCCCTTTTATCCCAACTTCAGACTTCCAAAAGTCGTTAAGCTTATGCTGGCTATCACTATTGGTGGGAAACGGTTTTCTACTGGGTAGGTAATAAAGTAATAGAAGTATCTGTGCACAAAACATCCAGGGTCAGTCAGCAAGCACAGACTTACCAGTGAGTTTTCTTGTCTCAATGTGGGGAGGAACGACTCTGATTTCACAGCTCATGTCAAACTCAGTGCTGAGATGCACAAGCCCAGCAAACAGGACTGTTCTGTCTCAGACTGAGCTCAGTTTCAACTCTCTTGATCAGCTTCAAGAGAAGAAAAGTGGGAAACTTCCATCGCAACAGCACGAACTGAGGGTGGAGGTGCTGGCGGGAGAACTGCAGCTGCAAGGCTACAGACCCCAGTCGGCCCACAAGCAACTCCTTGCGTTGCAGCCAACACAGACCAAAGCTGCGACAATTACAGGAGCTCTCCTTCATGTCTGGTCAGGCAAAGCTGTGACCCTACACTCATCCCAGCCAGTTTTCCTTTCCTTTCTCCAGGCTCAATTTCCACCACATCTAAGCTGTGCCAAAAGAGCCAGTGCCAGGAAGGGCACCAAGCCTCCAGTAATGAAAGCCATACACTTTTTTAGGTTAAGCTTTTTGCAAAACCCAGGTGGTTTTCATTCACGGCTTTCAACACATCCTTCATATAATGTTTTTCAGCAGATAAATATCATGAGTGAATCATAAGAAAGGTAGACATAGGCAAACCTGCAGAAAGGCTGCAAGATTTACCTTGGCTCATCCAGCAGGAGAACTTGGGGCAGACATGTTCAAGATTTGCAAAGTCTCAGGACGTTTCACTGCAGTCCTGTATGGACATCTGTTTGCAAGAAGGCTCCTTAGTTGCTGAGGGTGAAGAAATTATTAGTGAAGCCTGGTGTCAAGCAGAGAAACAGTTAAATCATCTTAGCGAGGCAGTGGCAGCCTCAGGTTATCAGGCAGGAAGAAGGTTACACCGGCCCCAGCGGCTGAGGCTCCATTTGTTGTAGTAGCTACAAATATTGGTGAGGGAGAGGTTTGGGAGCAGGCCTTCAGCCCCCTGCTGCTGACCCACTTTACGGGCAGCCACACGTGTCATGTCTCGCCTCTGCTAGAAGATGCACAGACAAAAAACCATGCAACAGCAGTGATGTACCAAGTGAAGAGAACGGCTGATTAAGGGTTCGGCTTAATATTAATTCCCTGCATATTCGTTTTGTATTATTGCTTAGCAATAATACTAATAATGCCATTGGGGACCACTCTGAACATGAAGCATTTCACGGGCCCCACAAAAATGAGCCAAGGGATGAGCTATCACAAAAGGGAGTATCACAACAAACCTCACCTGGTCCTCAATGGAGCACTTCAGCCAAGGGTCTCAGAGCAAACCCCAACTCCACGGACCCTCATAGATTCACCTTCAGAAAAGGAGGAATTGATTCTTCCACCTCTGAAACGTTCTTCCTCTAATTTGGGAGCTTTCACATTTTCACAGTACATAGTAACCATACATCTAAAATTTTGGGGCACGGTAAACCACTGCTGACGAGAAAGGGCATCAGCTGTGAATCTGCAAGTGGGGCACAGGGTCCTGGCTTTGTGTCCCCATTAACGCCTCTGCTCCTCTCTCAAGTGATAAAGCTGCGGCTGGTTCGCCTTCATCACTACAGTTTATTACAAGCCACCTGAGAGACTACACCCAATTTCAGAAAACCTTATCTCAGATAGCATTAGAAGATAGAGAAAAGAAAAAGGCTGTATTTTGAGACGTACCTTCTCATACATAGGTTGGAAATGGCAAATATGAATAGTCTATATATAGATTTTGACTGAATTAAGGACTGTTAAAAAGCAACGCATTCCTGTGGCAGGGTGGGACTCGGGGGAAATAGGAGGAAAGAATTTCCTTATCATTAATGACTATAGGCAATACCTTTATTTTGCCAGTGATAAGAAGAATAAAAGTAGTATTTTAACTGTCAGAAATATTGAAGTACTCTCAAAATCTCAGACATTAGGCTTGAATACCTTCTTAACTGCTTCTCTATGGAGAGACAGACTTGTGGAAAAAGCAAAACAAGGAACAAAAAAGGAGCCCAAGCTCTCATCACAAAGAAAAATTCCTGTATATTATATACGGTAAGAGTTCAAACCTTCCTATGTCAGTGTTTGTGACTGAGATGACAGGAAACAATTATGCTTTACCTATAGCTACAGTACATGCAACTAATATTAGAATTTATGAAGCTAATGTCAGTATTCAATATGTACATTAAAATGTATTCCTGCATCACCACTAAGAAATGAGAAATGTTAACAGAGGTATCTGCCAGCCATCAAACTACTTTTGCAAATATCAAGTCAAGTCTCTAGTCATGCCTGATATCCATCCTGGTAGTTAATTTCTATTGTATTAACTGTATTTTTTCCAATTTATCATTGCTCTAAATAATTTCTGTGCTGAAAGGGAATATGAGAGCTTCCAAGCAAAGCTATCTAAAATTAGTAAGAATACCAAATTTAAGAGTATAATGGTGCAGGGTTAAGGGAAAAATAAATCACAATTTCTGTTGTTGATGTGTAATATGGATATTAAAATCCTCAGCATGTAGGCTTTCTGGAAAAGCATTTATTTTTCAGTGTTACCTGTTGCTGAAAGCCCAGGTAACCACTCTGTATTTAAACTTACGTCACAAACCTACTGATAACGTGAAATCCTCTTCCAAAAGAGGCCCAACTTCAGAGCTCATTTGCTAGTGATAATTACAGACAAGACTGCACAAATCTTTAGTGACCTATAGCGATGCTCTGGGTCAGCCCGTCTGAAAAGCACAGGCCAAATTCTGCACTCCCTGTACCCAGGAAATCTCCATCGATTCCTGCAAACATTTCATGATGAAGGGATAGACTTGTGTTCTGCATGATGAAAAAGGATGGGGTGACAACAGGAACACACTGAAGACCCTGAGATTTCACAACGTTCTTAAATGTGCTGGTTTCAGAGGGGCAGAAGAAGCAAGCATTTGAACACTGACACACTGGGATTTTTGCAGATCTTTTTTGTAAAGGAAAAATGATGGCAATGTTCTACAGTAACAGTCAATCCATCAGAGTTAGCACTAGATTTTGACATCAGTCTGCCAAAATGAACACTTCAGGGTCTCTTCTTTTCATACTGTCAAGCACATATGATGATAGAGATGGGATTTCAGAGGTTGATCTGTATTTGCATTCAACCAAGAAAAAGAGGCATTACAGACACATAAACTTAGCACAAATGGGAGAAAAAAAAGGCTAATGAAATCACTCATCATCCTAATTTGTACTCTCTGTTTTATATCCCCAGATGCAAATCTTTGCTTCCTCTCCTCCATTTTTATTCCTACGCTATAAAACAATTTCCAGCATCTCTGACCATGCCGCAAGTTTCTCCCTCCATCCAGCCCTCAGCCCTCATGAAACCTTTACCTCTCTCTCAAAAATTCGGTGGAAATGGGCCAACTGATAAAGACACTGATTGCATAAGGCTGATCTCACTAGGAAACGAGGCTGATAAGAACACACATATTGGTATAAACTGCAATGCTGATCCTATTTGTGAAGTTTAATGCGCGCACATCATACTCTGTAAAACATGTAGAAACAGAGAGGCCTTTTTCTGAAAAGCTCTGCCTAGGTCATGTAAATCAGTGTAAGGCACCTGCAAAGGTGAGCCATCATCAGCGACGTAAACGATTTCATCTACAGCACTAAATTTACCCGATTGGTTTTTCTTTGGAATCTTTCAAGAAAAGATTTTCCAGAAACACACCGCGTAGAGAAATCCCACCTTGTTGTTTAGGACTGGGTTTTGTTTTGTTTTGTTTTCCTGGAGGAACATCATCGCTATTTCCAGGGCATTTAGACTCCTTGTCTTTATTCCTTGCATCTTAATGCAGACAAGAAGCTTTCAGCCGCTTACTGGATATAGTTTACAGAACAATTCTGTTTGTACCATAGAGTACTGATCTAAACAGTCTCTTAAGATGGGATATTATGTTCACTTTGATTTTTGTCACTGCAACTAATTTTGTAAGTGCAGAATTATGCATTGCACAACCAGGACACTGATCCAGTTGCTTGTCAACCTCATAAAACACGTTTCTGTGAAGGTCCTAAACGCTGCTTCTAAAATGGATGAAAATTTTCAAATCTTATTTACTTTAAACACCCCCTCTTCTGTCCTCACCAAAAGCGTTATCAGGAAGCTTCTGAGATGTGCAGACAGATAAAAAGACTGCCTGGAAACTGCATGTGTTTACATTCTATATGCAGCCGAGATGGACGTAGAATGCAAAGGACATTTTTACGAGCTCCATTTTTCGTAACACTTGGAGCTCAGGTAAGCTTCATCAAAGCACAACGTTGGAAAACGCAGAACTGTTGGATGGGGTGAAAGATTGCCAAAGGATCAAATGCCCACAGGATATACATTTTCTTGTGAATGTGAAAAGGATCCTTAGCATTACATTTACCTTTGCCATGTACTCTTTATGAAAATCCTTCTACTTCTAGCTATTCAAATTTCTTGCCACAGCACTGTTTATTGTATATTGTACGACTTTAAATATGTAACACAAAGCTCGCCTGCCCAGATAATGCATGGGCTTTACAAAACACTCTTCTCCCTTAATAAAAATGCTTTTTTGAGATTAGTTTTGATTAATTCATAGTTCATTCACATCTGGACGTAGTGACCATTCCTTATACGATAGAGGGGAAGGGGGAAGGTACTAGGGATAAGTATTACTTTAAGGTGCTTTGCAGTAGCTTCATTTGTGCCTCTGGGGGTTTCTTGTATATGCAGTCATGAAATTAATCCCATTAAGCAAAGCATTATCCCTCCAACTTAGCCATTAGATGGGCAGTAATTATTTCAATCTACCCCTTGCAAACTGTTTGCAGAAGTTCCCCTGTTTTTACAGACAAAGAAAGTAAAGCTATTCAAGCCGATAGCACTCAAGAGGATTATAGTCAGGTTTATTGCATCCAAAGAGAGGAAAAAACACATGTGAATGTAAATAAATGGCCCAGTTCCCTTCCCACTGATAACCAGATTGTGTAATGAGGTGAATTCATTCTCCACACCACTGATTTCAACCGAAGTCAGCACAGGCCATTTAATTCAATGAAAAGAGGGTTAGTCCCAAAGCAGACACGCACAGTACCTCCAAGGACACACAAGGAAGTGTGGTGAGCAATAATTAAAAGACACAAATGTTTTTTCTAACACAGTACTCACTATACTAGAAATATTTACTTATTGTAACAAATTTAAGTTTGGGGAGCTATAATGCAGTAATATTTTTTTCTACAAAGTAACTTTTCTTCACCCTTTTCTTTAGTTTTGGTGTATTCTACCCTGCTTTCTGAGTAACTTTAAAATTTGTTCTTCTGCAATTAATTTTCACATGTCTACACCGCAAAGGCCAGACAGAAAACAAAATAGTTGTCTGAGCCCTTCAATTTAACAGCATTATTTTTATGGCAATGCTCCCCAAAGCATGTATTTTTATCAACAAAAATTAGCAGAGGTTACTCAAAGTCTGTTATAAGAGCTACATTAGAATGATTTAAAACAAGGCAAAAAAAAAAAAAGGGCAGGAAGAACCAGATGGTTCAGGTCATTGCACGGGACCCAGTGTCTGTATCTACCTCCCCAGTTTCACTGAGGAAAAGCACAGCACGTGCACAAGGTACAACGGTCTAAGAGAAAAGTCCACGTGCATGAAGCAAAAGAAGTCTGGCTTTGTAACCTGCGCTGCCCAATACTGTTTAGAAAATAAAACTGATTCACAAAAAAACCCCCACAACTATGAGGAAGCATTCACTAGGTGTTTGTCCTGTCAGTCAATTTTCAGCTTGGACGTGACACGAGAAGCCATTACCTGACAGACTGCATGCAGTCACCTGAAATTTCTAGAATAAAACGGCATCCACTGTTGCATAGTGGTTATCTATCTAAGTGAAAAAATACATACACATCTATCTGCTATAGCTGCAGATCTGAAAGAGCAAACTTTGTTTTAAATTAAACAAATACACTGCATTTCATTTGCTGGAGAAAACATTTAAGAAAGTTTCACCAGGGAAATAAGCAGCAAAACCCCGCCCAGACCTAAGATAATTTTATTTTACCAAACTAGTGCCGTAAGCCCCCTAAAGCCAAATTTCCCTGCCACAAGCCTCCTCTAGTGCCCCACCGTTATGTGTCTCAGTCTCGGGAGTTTACGGTGGGAATACTTAAAAGTCTCTAAAAAAGAAAAACTCCAAGCACCTGGGACAGAGATAGCGTCTGTTCAGGTATTTTATTACCATGCTGACAATCAGTGATCCAAACCCTACGGTTTTAAGACATAGTTTACCAGCTTGGAAGCAATATTTCTTCTCTTATCAGATTTCTAGCACCAACTATTAAAATATCAGGAGAATATAAGGCAAAAAAAAACCAACTTAACAAATGCTAGGCAAAACTGCTATGCACTCTTTAGGCGCAGTAAATGAATGAGTTTCATGGCGAGATTTATAACCTAGGTAAAGCTAAATGAAGTATCACACTGAATATCCTGCTTCACTTAAAATTCTCAGCTGACTGTGGCTTAGAAATACCCTCTAGATAGGCTGTTCAGAGATCGGTATTTTTGCCGCTTTTAAGAGATTACATTAAATTCTGCAGCTGTTTATGCTATCTGCAGAATAACCTGATACCAGTGTCAGGCACCATTAGAATTCATGCAGAACCAATTTTTATTTCAAGGCATAACTGCATAATTAAGATTTTTTTTTTAAATCACGTTTCAAAGTTAGTTGTACTTTCAGTTTTTTATGAAGCATCAGTAAATTATCTTTTGAAAACAAAATAAACTCTGCTGTTCGAATTTATCCCAGCAGATTTGTGCAGTTCTAGTGGAGGGCTTACATTTGTCTGTTCGCACACAGACTCGCTTCTAATCGAGATCTTATTCCTCTTGTGTAAATACGGGGTAGATGAACGATCAAGTTCTGCTAGTGTATCAGCAGCTTACATTTGACCATCCATGCAGTTACCTATCAGTGCTCAAATTGATAATAAAAGCTCTAATCAAAGTCACTATCACATGTGGGTCAACTTTTGAACTCTTAACTTCCAGAAACCCTGACCAACTCAGGGTTACTAACTACAACAGAAGTGTTTTGTGCTCAGTCTAGTGTGGCTGATGACACCAGTATTTTCATGGAAAAAATATCTCTCCTTTTTGGGGAATAACTACTCACTTTGCAACTGATGGAGCAAAATTAATATCCTTCTTTTCAGTCAGGAATTGGATTTGATTTTATTATTGAGCATAAGTGTAAAAGTGAAAGAGTTCTGCATGCTGCTTGCAATATTGCAGAGAATTTGGCAATACTCTCCAGTTGTTTGTAGCTGAGTTCCTCAAATTGCAAATGCACCACTCTATGTCAAAAGAGCAGAACCCTGGCAGTATCAGCAAAATCACGTCTGACTTTATTTAAAAATACACTTTATAACCTTATATATAAATTACAGATTACTCAGGAATGGAAGTCAGTAGAACAAGTGTTGATGTGATTATAGTGTGTTAAAATCAGAACGATACTACCCAAACAACTGATGTCCAAACCTCCTGAGTACTTACCAAAAGGCCAAGAAAGAGTGCATTTTATGTAGACAACTTAATGCTGGGAAAGGACAGAAAACCATTCAACTGACATCATGAAATTATTTTCTGTAGTTACCTACAGACTGTTCAGTGTTTCTGCTATTCTTTAAAATTACTCTGTACTATAAAAAGTCAGACAAAAGAGGACTTCTAAGCACCAAAAGGCCCTTGCAGTTTAATGACAATCTCAGTGCTGATCTGGACAGTTCAGAGAGGAACAGAAAACGTGGAGCCGTGACATCAACCAAGGGCACCCTTTTACACTTGCTGCCCCCCTGGGCATTGCACGCGAGACACTCTCCAGGCTGGATTTAATAATTGTTTTATGGCCACAGTTAAGTAGAGAATAACTACTTTATTATCCTTTGCAGACACATACATCACATTTCTTACACCTGTCCAACTGGCTCACCTCTATGTTACAGCTTTCCATCCTGGCCACTAATCATCCTTTTATTGGATTGTGTTAACTATATGCTTCTCTCCATAGATACTGTATGATACTGTAGATACTATATGACTTCTCTTTGCCCTTCTTTTATAATCTAGATATGGTGTACTTTGATCAGAAAGGATCAGGTCTGTGTTTCAGTGTGGACCATACAAATCAGAGCTTGATGCCACGCTCTCAGAAAATCAAATACATTTTCTTCTTCCAGCACCTTGCTGCTGCATCCCAGTGCAACCTCAGAAAATCTCCCATCGTTTGCCAGTGAGAGCAGCTCTCCCCAGCACACTGGTGAGAGCCAGGTGTCACGCAAGTTAATATCGGCAAGGTCACTTTGGCTTTTTCCTATTCCGTTTCTTCAACCTTTCTTCCTTGTTCAACACGACTGATTTCTGGCAGCCCTTACAGTTGTTTACAAGACACGGCTATGGAGCTGATTATGAAGCGGCTTAAATATCCTTTATACACAGATTTGTTCCCATGCTCTGCGAGAATCACGGAGGGCCACCTCTGCCTGTCTGACAGCAACCACAATATTCGTGCCCACCAAGTCTCTTTCACTTGTAAGCTGCAGTGACGAAACAGAGCTCACGGTCCCTCACTCACGCACACCCCTGCCCCTTTGAAGCCTCGGAGCGAGACATTACGCCTCCCTTAGCCAGATATGAATCTACCCCCCTACACACCCGCCCTAGCAAACACACATCTGAGACTTTTGTTAGCAAAGACAGGCAACACCAGGTGTGTCTGAGAAAGCACTTGCTCAAAGGAGCTGAAAGCTGCTGTAACTGAGCTAGAAATCGTTACCTCAAAATAAAGTGTATGAGAGGGCTTTGTAATTTCATGGTTCTTCAGCCTCACTTTTTACAGGAGGGAGTACAAAAAGAAACATGAGACTAAAACAGGGCACCACCAACATAGAATTTTCCTTAAATCTGGGTCACAGACATCATTCTCCCAAACTTGGGAGTTTAAGGGGACTGGAACAAGCAAGCAGTCCTCCGAGGAACCATCAGCCAGGCGACCCCACTGACACAAGCAGCAGCACGACCGCCTGGGATCAAGGTCCCACCCCTGCCACGCATCAGACCGCGCAGGTTTTCACCCAAGCGCAGGCATGGTGCCAACCCCACTACACAGCGGTGCAGCGTACGCAGCAGGCACTGGTTTTCCTTTGAAGTCACTGGCTCCAAAGAAAGCCCTTTTGACACCCTGCAGGCAATACGAATGTGACGCAATCTTACACACCAACGCACCTTTTTTTTTTTCTTCTGAGCAAGATGGTGGTGGCAAGGGGGTGTTTGCTTGTTTTCAAAGTGGGGCTGTCTTTGCAGGAGTTGCTGCATTCATCTGTGAAATGGGATATGCCCGGTGAGCTCAACGGAGAGACCCAAATGCCTTGACACCAAATCTCCTGGATCTCTGCTGACTGAGATGCTGAAGATTTCGGCTCTCAGCACATCCTGGGAGCTTGGAAGAAGAAAACCACAGTAAACGATCCTGTGTCGCACAGCCAGACAGGGTGGAACAAGGCAGTGCGAGTGCAAATGCAGCCCAGAGGGCTAAGACAGAGAGGGAAGGCTACAACGTTGTTTCTTCTTCTTCTTCTTTTTTTAAGTATGAGGCAAAATACAGATCTCTTTTCAGAAGCAGCTTTAACTCTGGAACTGAAAAATGAAATTGCCAGAGGGAAAAACAAATTCACATCTGTACAGAGTAACCACCAATACACAAATTCTCTCTTCCTCTCTTTTATAAGAAGCACTCTGAATAGCGGCATGAATTTTCTGAATATTTCTTGCCAACTCCCACTCCTTCATAATAAGCAACTGGAAGGTTTCAATCTGAATAACTGACTTTATAGATTTAGGGAAAAATAAGTCAAGTTACTATGTCAAAGGGCAAGAAAGCCCTGTTTGTGCTCTCTGGAATATACTGTATTGGCTCCCATGAGCAAGCAGAAAAATGCAGCTTCTGTCATTCAGAAGTCAGAATACCAAATTCAATTCTTACAAGGTTAGGCTGTATCTTTCTCATAAGAAATACAAATTTTAGGTAATGACAAAATATAGCACTGCTCGCAGAGCTGCAGCATTTCAGAACTTCTGGTATTAGCTGCCATCAGAAATGCAAAGACATCACGAAATACTTGTATTTGAAGTTTTTCCATTTACTTGAGAACATGAAGTCACTTTATTCCAAACACGCTGTGGAGTTGGAATAATCAAACTGAAAATCTATACTGAACTTTCGATAAAAATCTTCAATTCAACAACACTGGTTTTGCCGTTTCCCCATTATTTTGTATTTATGTTGCCTCAGAGCATTCTGCTCCTGAAATGACTATTGATAAGCCAGTGACAGATACACTGAAAGAAAGAGAGATCTAAGGGGATTCTACTCCAATCCCATCTCCCAGAGCAGCAGGACCTGGCTAAATCAGTGATACTATTCAGTTTAAACGAGCGCCTTCAACTTTTTGGTTCACCCACTGCCATTTTCTCTTCACTTTGGTGCAACGCACTGTCTTTCCCTTTCATATAAACATACATGCAATCCCATATTCCAAGGGTGTATGTGCATATATACTTATATATAGATATATAAAACACACAAATCTATATGAGAGATGTGTGGTGTATCTCTGTATATGCGTATATATGGATTAATCTACACACGCTCACTCCAGTCATTTCTTCCCATTGCCTTGGTGGGTTACAGACCAGAGCTCACCAGACAACTCACTCGTGTAACAGCAATGACTTTCTGTCAGACAAATACACGTGTGAAAGGAAAAAAAAGCTTCAATAATGAGTGGAGCCCCCTGTCCTGCTTTGCCTGGTTGCAGGAGAGCAGGGAGGTTGCAGGGAGCCTCCCTGCCTCCCCGCTCACAAACAGGAGGGTGAAGGGGACAGCAGAGCAGAGGAAGCCGCACCACCTTTGAAATGGGGCTCAGCGCAGGGCTCCCACCTCCCCAGGGGTTTCCTTCTGCAGGGTCCCTTCCCCTCTGGGCTGCACTGGAAGAGCGCACCCATCACTGGCACAAAACCACGCCTGGCTTTGCTGCTGGGTGACTCCTGCCTCCTCCTTTCACATCAGCATCTGGCAGGAGAGGAGCAGGAGTTTGGGGAAGGGCAACAAAAAACTGGATGGGAGCAGGAGCAAGAGTCAGAGAGCAGCTACGGAAAAAAAGAGTAAGCTGCTTTAAATGGATTCATAAAAACAGACAATAACATATTTTCCGCTTGAGTGGAGAGGGTACTGCAGATTCATTTATAATTTGCCTCCTGTGTTTAAAGGAAGACACCTAAGCAATACAGACAAAACAGTGGAAAAATAAACTCTTCCACCTGTTCAGCGTTTTCTGTCCTGTTCCTGCTGTGGTGGTAAACACCCCTACCAGCGGGCAAGCCCTCTGTAAAGATATAGGTAATTGCATGAACCCCAGCAGCCAAGGTTTGAACAAAAATTATCCCCTTTTTGAGACAATTGAGAAATTAATGACAGGTCAGAAATGTATTCTTCAGAGGCTAAAAAAATTAAAAATCAGGTTAATAAATGAACTCAGCATATGCTACCTTAGGCTACTGGAGAGTTTGTGCACTGCTTTACAGAGAGCTGTGTTTAATAACTTAACTGCATGGAGAAAAGAGCTATAACTCAGCTGGTTGCTTCCTTATCTGAGAGTTTGTTTATAATATTCCTATCTTCTGGGTACTTGTTAAAGCCCAGTCACCAAAGTGAAGAAGTTAATCAGTAAGCCAAAACCCAAGTTTCTGTGGGAGGGCATGTTGCAGCTCTCCTTCAAAATAGCACACTATGCACGCCTAAGACTGCGTTGACAGCAGAGCCTCAGACATCCGAAGCTGGCACCAGAAAACAAGATGATGTACATACACTACATAAAGCACAGCCTGCTAACATTTGTCATAAAAAGGAACAACTTGTTAACAGGAGAGTAGATGAAAAGGACTTGAAAATAATAAATTTTATTTAAAAAAATATTTACACGTTATTCCTCCACTTTCTTATGATCTTAAAGTCTTCAATTAAGGGAATGTATTATGCTGCATTTGGTAATTATTCCTTACCACAAGAATATTTTTCTGTGCAAAAATAAGGTGTTAAATTTTATACTTAATGCATTCATTTATGCTAAAACAGAAGTAACTGCCCAGAGCCCAGATTGTGTCCTCAGAGCAGCAAAGAGAAGCTCTAATTTAAACCAGTCAGTTAATTGCCTGCTGGAATACCCTTTTCGACCTTGAGGTGAACCTGGTAACTCACCCCAAAAAGCTGAAAAGCTGAATTATTTTGCACTTTGAAGAAAATGGCATGTGTGCTCTGAGTCACTCTAGTGATGGAAATTCATACCTGGTGCCCCAGACTGTTAGCTGAGTTTGCATGTTAAAAAGTTCGAGCAACATTTATCAATGTGCTATAAATAACAATGTTTTCATTGCTAACACTGCAGTTGTTTTTATTTTAAAGAAACAAGATCTTACCACACTAAAAAAGTGGCAAAGATACAGTTCTAGTACTTCATGCTCCTCATTTGTATCCGTTTATTAACAAAAAAGCAGTCTTTGCTTGGACGCTTACAGAACACAGCAGCTCACAGCACCTGTTCAGAAGGGATTACAACTTACAAGCATCTTCTTTCTGAAAAATTCAAACTGAAATATTTTTGTTTGGTTTCCTGACATATCAGAAGTAGAAATAAGACCATGTACATTTTCAGGTAATATTTAATTTTTAATTCTCATGGAGTCTTTTTTTTTAATATCAAACAATAAAGATTTTCTAAATCAGAGAATAATCTGGCTGTTATTAGGAAACTCTTTTGAAAAAATAATCAGAACGGGTAAAAGATTTCCAGTTAACTCCAGAAAAAAAATCTCACTATTTTGGGATCTCTTGTTTTGGTATGATTCAGCAACATCTCTTTGCTATACTGGTATTAAAAGATCAGCACTTATCAGTTTAATCTACAATAATTATACATGAAACTTTGTAACAACCTGAATTTTAAATTTAGTCTATGCAGTTTCAGATGGAGAAAATTCAATGACTGAAGGGCAGGGAAATCACTTTTACTTAAAAACTTCCCTGGTTTAGTCACCAAGCACCTGCTCTGGGATGTAGCACACCTCCATCGCTATGGCACAGAACCATAACACGAGCCTTTAATCACAAATACAAGTGACAGAGGCTCAGGCTGCAGCCTTGACCCGGCTGCTTCACCAAAAAGTCAAAGCTGAGTTTTCTGTGGCTTCGGTCTGCCTGGCAGGCACAGCTCAGCTGTGAGCAACCGTTTACGATAAAAGGCAGCGGTGGACCCCACGGGAGCCAGCCTCACACGCGGAAACACACCAGTTCACAGAAGTCATCATCTTTCTGACTCTACGTGGGTTTTTCTCTGCTTGTTTTCGGTGCAGCTACGTATGTTCCACTGCCCAGTCACAGCCTGGTGATGCTGTGCCTCTCAGGGATGTTTACTGAGCAGCTCTTGGCACCAGCACTTTCTTCCACCTAAGAACTATGGCCAACCCGTTTGCCAGTATGCCTCTTCCCGCTGCAGAAAAGCTTTCCAGCTCATCAGCATGCCTGCAAGGTTCAGATCAAAACCCAGAGGATGCAGTGAGGGCAAGAAGAGACAGTGCAGGTGAGCATTAATAAGGGTTCAGCAACTCCTAAAGCTCTGTACACAGCGAGGACCCATGCGCCTGACACAGAAGGGCACAAAACATCTGTAGAGGCAGGCAGGCAGGCATTAGCTACTGGCAAGGTACAAGCAAATTTGGATAGGACATGGTGGAAACAGTAGAGCCACTGAATTGCTAACCCTACATACTCGACAAAAATAAAGAGTCAGGATTATATAAATAATTAAATCTCATTCAGAAGCAAACAAAAACAAAAGCACAGGATTCTTGACACAAATATGACACATTGACAATTCTGTAACAAACAGAATCGGGCAAATATTTTTTGGAGAACTGAGTTTAGTCATGCAGATAGCGAGGCAGGAATTAATGTCAATCTCAGGCACTCTGATACAAAGCCAAGCTACCATCTTTCACATATCACCTTCCTTCCAAGAGCCACATTTTCCTGCAAACTTATTATGCTTTCAGCACTGAAAAGAAATACGGAAAAACACCCAAACAAACAACAAAACCACACACGCTGGCTCTCATCCTGCTCCCTCTGAATTTAGCAGCATGCTCAAGGAACAGGATTCAGTGCCACTGTATTAATGATACCCAAGTGTTTTGTATTTGATACCATTAATGAGACAAAGTGTTAAAAAGGAGGAAAACCAACACTAGTGTGGACAGTTCACACGGACAACATAGATGCTTATTCAAAGCTATGTACTTACCTGCAAGAGAAGCACTGCTATCACAGCTCCATGCTGTGTGAAACTCAACCACCACAGTCCTTATGAGGTGACCCCAGAGGTTCTCTCTGGGATCCTGTGCTCATCCTCATCTATGTAAGCAAAACTTTAGGAAGGTCTTTTCTACCTTTGCCTTAGAGGTCACCATCAAAGCAGTGTTTGGATTGCAGCTTGTCTCTGAACCACAGCTTGGCTCCCCAGTATCATTTCTAACACGAAGACGATGATGCAAAGGTAAGTTATTGGGCCATCATTGCTACAATTCTCCTGTTAATCTTATGCTTTGCTGCTTATCCTCTGATGCTTTCCCTTCTGTTCCCACCTTGGCCGTCTCTGCAAACCTTTTACAGAACATTTGGCTTGTTCTCTCCTCCCCTACTTTTCATCTTCCCCTTTCTCCCCAGCTTCGCATACATCTTACAGAAAAGTTCTCCAATTTTAAATAATCCAATAACAAGTTACAATCCAACTCAAAACAGGGCATCAGTAACAACATAATACCAAATAACCACAGAAGACCTCATTCTGAGAAACCACTGAGGCCTTAATGCTCTTCTTTATTCTAATGGATCCAATGGGTCAGGTCCAATCCCCTCACAGTGTCAGGCCAAAAGATTCACTTATTCACTTATTTTTAGCATGCAGCATATTACTATATATCATAGACATATGTAATATTTCAAAGATAATATAAAATATGTACAGTGTATAAAGATATTATGATATATAATTATATAGATTTATTACCTTAAATGCTTCTTTTATCTATACGGGGTTGGCCAAACTATGAGGAAATAAGAAAACACTTATTATAAGAAAACAGGTTATATTGTTTTAAAGCTTGGGTCACTGAAATTGCTTAAGATATTTGAGTCTTCAAAAGTTTACCAGTAGCAACAAACAGTTGGCAGTATTGCCAGAATTTAGGTGGTGTAAGTTATGAAAACATACATGTTCACTATATCTAGCACTTGAATATACTAGGAAAATTCAATCAAAGGTCTAATGCATCTGTAGTAAATTTTGTCAGATCAAGAAGTCTAATGTAGAGTATTTATTCTAAATAACTGAAACACAGCCATTTTATTTCCAAAGGCGGGGAAAAAAAAATTAAAAATCTAATTATTCCTTTGTGCCTTAGCTACTCAGGGAGTAGCTGTCTCCCAGGGGTATAGCTGGGCTTTTTAGCGCAAACAGCATGGAAACTAATGAAAAAAAAATTATCTTTATTTCCACGTAGCCGTAGGGTAAGTGGGAGGCAAAGCAAATCAGTATCAGACTCAAAACAAGATTCCCACTTCCAAGAGATAAGGCACTGCACTGTATTATCCTAACATTATAGAGACAAGATGGAGAAAAATAAGTTTACAATCCAGAGACAGTTAACACACTGAGACGTAACGTGACAACGTTAAAAATAAAATGCATTTGGAGTTGTGCTGTTACAATGTGAAATGGATTATACCAGCTGGTTCTACACCATCTTTTCTTATATATTTGCATTTTTAAACAAAAACTGGCACAAGAATTGGTAACGAGTTTTGTTGAATATTCCAATTAAACCAGCGAAGTCTTTTAGCAAAAAAGACCCTAAAAAGCAGTTTCACATGGGAGAAGGAAACAAGAGGAACATAGAAAAACATGTGCAAGGAGTATATAGGAACTAGGAGGAGATGAGAACTGCTATATAATTTCTTTTAAACAAACTCTTAATTGTACAGAACG
>NW_010165835.1:23343-59188 GCF_000695765.1 Mesitornis unicolor | reverse complement strand
TGCTGAACTGCACACCCGGTAATTCGTGTCCCCATTTGTTTTTCCTTTCAGCAGAGTCCCCGGCTCCTAGAATAAAGCTGTCACTCCAGCCAGCAGGTGCTTTCATTCCCACCTCCGACCTACAACAGTTATGACAAGAGATTAAGAAAAACAGCTACCCCGGGCAGCCCGGGCTGGTGCGTAATGAACGGTTTAACCCCAGGTAAATCTAATGACAAGTGTGGGTGGCTTTGATTGAAATGACAAGGCAGTTTGTCACCCGTTGCTCTGTCACGGACATCAGCAGCGCTAATATTTTCTGCTGAGTTGAGGGGAAAGCAGCCTGAAACTGGTGCATTTTGGAGGCTGTGCACAAACGACATTGAAAACAAAAGGGGTCAGCCTCATTGCTGAAATGCCTCTCTGGCCCTAAACAAGTCAGCAGTGAAAGAGATGTAGTTTCCAAGATGCTGTTGCAAGAAAACATTGTCTCTGGACACAGACAGAAAATTTTAAACAAAAACTAAACAAAGCCACTGACACATTGAGCTCTCTTGCTTTAAGTTACCTGGAGACTTCTGACAGACACACTCAGCTGTTCAGTTTACTTTCACATGATGCTCCCAATAGCAACCTGCTTTACTACAGGGGCTGTGTTTTGCTCACTGATGAGCACTCAGTGCCCATAAAACGGTAACAGAAGACTTCACTGCTATTGTAAATCACTGAATAGTCTTGAGGGCCCCAGACCTCAGCCATCACGGTTTTGGATGATACCGTCTGCGGCATCACAGGTGTACCTGCCTACCTACAGCAAATGTCCCCAAAAGACTGCACGTCCCTCAACCCTGCAAAGTCTTGTGTTTATGTTTAATCTTAGCTTCAATTAGTGTGTTAATTTCTCGACTGTATGAGGTGCTACAAAAACAATCCAAATAAACAAGTGACAAAGGCTGTTAAGGGGCACAGGCACAGAAAGAGGCAGTGGTCATCTGAAGTTCACGTGACAGATCACTGACAGTCCGAAATCCAAAAACACCACAAATGGGGAAGGTATGTGACAGCACCTTATGACAAGGGGCACCGTGGTTTCCCTGTATAAGAGGGGAATTTATATCACAACTTCAAACCCCGTGACATTATTGAACTTACTCGTCATATGAATTTGAAGACTGTGCTCCTACCCTGTTTTCATTTTCTACACCCACACAGAGCCTTCCTGAAAGCCCCCCTGGTTCTCGCCTTTAACTTAGCCTGGCAAGTCTAATGGGGAAGAAATTGAAAACATTTTCAGCCTCTGTGCCCAGAGAAGATTTATAGCAGCTCTTCTACCTCCCACTCTCCCTACTCCTTTTCAACACCTTTTCAACAACCCTGCTGTTTAAAATTTGCATACCTTTTCAGCTAGAGATGCCAACATTTTTAGGTGGTCAGATGTTGGTCATCCTGCTGATCCGCTTTGCAAAGGCCAGTAGCAGCCTTGCTGAGGGTTTGCTACCCAACGCTACCCCCAGGACATCTGGGTTGATGCAGACACGCTATCCAGTCTCACTGCAATCCCCTGGGAACTCCAGACCTCATTACTGTTCTTCATATGTATTTTGCTTGGAACAAAAAGAAAATGCACTTCTCTATTAAAATCTTGCCAGAAATCAATCAAAAAGGTGGACCGATACACTTCCCATCCACTGAAGCCTTTAATTTAATACAGCAGTTGCAGTATTGCCATTTCAAGAGAAAAACAGACTCAGAGCAAAGAGATTTCCCTTCTGGCTGTAACACAACAATCTCTCATTTTTCTACAGAAGACCACATTCATGGCAGGGGGTTTTTTGTGGTTATTTTCATCTTGACCCAATTCTAACGTCAGCTGATGATGTCCAGCTCTTTCAAGGAAAAGCCAACTTTGCAGATTCCATCCAACAAAGAGTTGCTTAAGAGAAATCCTGCTGCCTGACTCTTGTGGTTTCCAGCACATCTTCAGCATTCCCAGCAACAAGGGTAGTATCACAGAAAGATACTATCTTTTTAACAACCAGACTCAAATCTTGTCTCTGGTATCAGGCAAGACTTCCCTTTCCCAATTCCCTTCCTATCTTAACCTAAAGGTTGACTGATGAATCTCATTCACTCCTTGTTTCCACGTTTCTTTACCCCTGCCTTTTGGACTCTTCTGTGCAGTGCTCATTCAGCATTCCCAGCATCCTGGTACGATGCACCAAATGGATTTTAACTATGTTTTATGTCACGCTTCTACGTCTCGGCCTTTGCATGCTGCATGCAGTATTTATTTTCTGTTGATAAGATTTTGCTTTGGCTGATTTTTTTTTTTTAATTTGGTGGTTGTAAAGACATGTAGAGTATCTTACAACTCATCTACTACATGCTTCTGCACTGCATTTATCTTCCAGTCCTTTTCATTCTTGCTGCAACAGCTCGTGTGGAGATACTTTTCTTATCTTAACATGGGTTTCTATTTATATTGCTGGTTTTGTTCACAAATAGCAACATGAAACAACTTCCCCTTGCTTTGACTAAAAATTCATAATCAAGGGTCCTGAAATACACTTTTGCATAAACAGTTTCTTGCCCACTGTAATCTAATTTTCTATTCTATTAGTCCATCATGGATTCAGACACGGAAACATACTCTAGCTAATGGCTAAAGCAATTGGCAGTTTTATTGCTGCCTTTGCCAGAGATTTTCTGAAAGGCAATTAACCATTCTGTGCCTTGATTTACCCCATTAGAATTGAAATTACAGGAACATACTACTTAATTCAGAAGAGCAGTGTAAGGACCTACTAATGCTTATGAAGCACTTCAAACTTCTAAGAAATCATTAGATTAATGAAAGTAATGCGATTAGTAGCAAGTCCTGATTCATTAAAAGATTTTAAAAGTCTACACTGGGGGAAGAGAAGGTCCTCATGAGATAATTGCTTAACCCTGCTAGGAACACAGCTTATTCTGCAGTATAGATGGTATCAAGCCACGTTCCCAAATCATGTTACAGCCCAACTAAAACCAAAGGCTATCTCATAATTCAGGGACAAGGTGAAGACACAATTCACAATACACTGCAAGACCAGAATTTGTTGGCCACAGTGTAGTGACAACTATCAAAAAGCTGATTTTGCAGCATAACTTGCCTGATTTTGCACAGTGGCCTCTTTCTTTCTGCTTTCACAGAAGAGTTCGCCTACAGCGAGGCTTTTAGGAGATTTTCCATTCATATCCCAACACTGATACTTGCCGAGGTGCTGATCGTGGTCAACAGTCCGGTGTAGCCAACCTAGACTGGTTTCATACACTGGGTGCTACACTTACACCGTGAGTTTCTGATACATGACGATGGGTACGAAGGTGATTTCTCACACATTGAACACTACCACACTGAGGCCTCTGTCCTTCCATGACCCTACACCTGGAGGTAAGCAGTGCGAACAGGCTTTTCTGATTGAAAAAGACTATCAAAAGTATATTTCCTTACGGCAGAGCATCACCCTACTCTTCCTGTATCTGATGGGACAGTGAATTAGACTTGTCTCCCTCCTTGCAGCCCAGCATGTTTCAGTCAAGAGAGATGTAGGTATATATACAGCCAAGTAGATGATGGTGGTGGTTTAATGGTTTCCTGACTTGATTTTTCTCCTCTAAGAAACCAACCCATCTACATCTTTCCAGAGCTGACAGAATTGCCATGGTTGTGATCAACTGCCTAGATACCTTCTGTCATAAAATGGATCATTTTATTGAAGTAGTATCAAAATAAGTACAGAAAAACATTGTGTTCTTTTTGTAATTTTGAATTCAACAGACACGTTGTTTCTATTTAATGGTAACTGCAGAGGCAGTTACTGCCATGTTAGAGACTTCAATCTTGTTATGATTCAGAAAACTGGGTCTTGATGTAAATTTTAGAGCCTACATGTCACAGAGCTGCAGTATGTTCATACTTGTAAGCTGGCTAACAAAGGTCATCAACAACAAAAATGCAGAAATTAAACATATTCATGTCTATTATTGTTTGATGAATCCAAGCAAGAAGGCTGCTGAAAAGCCCTTTTTCTTTAAATTTAGTTAAAACTACCATTGCTCTTCCCACACCATTGACAGTTCAGAGAGGCTGTATATGAAAGGAATTCACAGGAAAAAAGAATCTTGTGTCTCACAATTCCATTAAAAAGATCTGTACTATTCCTTTCTCCACGTTCAGTTTTAAATTCTCCTGAAGCAGCGGTAGTTTTAATCAGTTATTTTTCCTTTGTCATTTTCACAGCTAAAAATAAATTGCTACTGAAACATAGAATTAGAGTCTAGAGTGGGACACAAGAAGCCAACCATAATAATAATAAAAAACCTACTTCCACACCAAACAGAAGAACAACAAGAAGACCACAGCAGGGATAGGTGCAGCTTTGAAGGAAGAAATTAATTGCTTACATAAGCACGTTCACATATTTTCTCAACTAAAATACATACTGTATTAAATGTACTTCACTAGACTATATGAACACCATCGAAGCAGAAAACCCAGTGAGCAGGTCAAATCATTATTTTATCCTCAGCAACAATCATTTAGTTCTTCTATTCTAAATTCTTCCGCTATGAGGTCTGAGGAAAGCTGTTTTGATTCTTTGTATTTTCATTTCCCAATCTGTCCTTCAAGGACAATAAAGCCAATCTGACCATACAGAGAGACTGAGAGAATTTTGTTCTCTCTCAAAGCTTTCATACAGCAGGAAAATCACACATTTCTCTAAAATAATATCAAAGGTGTAACTCTTAGCAGGCTCTTGTTATTCAACAAATTCAATATGTTAAAGCCAGGAAGTTTGCTAGCCCTTAACTTCCCATAATGTAATTCTAAAAGGTAACAGGCACACACACAAAGCCATTTTTAATATTAGAAAACTGTACTACATCCGGTATTATTTTTCAACAATTATCTTAACATCATGCTTCACAGATCAGGGCAAACTGGGTGTTATTAAACAGGATTTCATATTTCATGAATATTTGTGTTACCCAAGTAAAAACTCCCATGGTTTAGTTAAGACCTGTACATCATTCTAATATGCATATACCTCAAAGTATTCGGTTTAATTGTAGCACTTCTTATTGAGCCTGTACCTCTTGTGTGCATTAGGTAACTTAATTGGCCAGTTACCATGACTTCAGATTTGTATTAAAAAAAAGCACATGAATAAACAAGATGAATGAAAAATGAGAACACAAATAGGGTTTACAAGGCTTTCTTTTAAGAAAGGGCGAAACAGTTACTTGTGAACTAGCTGACAGAATAAATACTGAAATTGCAATTTCATACTGGTAAGTTGAATCAGGACAGATGAATCTTTAATAGATTCATGGATCATGAAAGGAGAGTTCAGCATGGAAGAATACCTGGGAATGACTGACTTGCACTAGACACATGCAAGATGTTACACGTGTGTATAGGAAAACATCCAGATATATATATATAGAGAGAGAGATATATATACACACACACATACATACACACACACATACACACACAGGTAGTATGGTCAGAGAAAGACAAGTACAGTGAAAATTAAAAAGGTATTATGAATTCACATTTCTGTATTTCCTGATTTCTGTTTGGATTTTCAAACCATTTAATAGCAGCCTTTACAGAAATTATAATAAATCTCAGATGTGTCACTGGTGGGAAAATAAATAACTAGAAAGATATACCCACACCTCTCGCTTACAAAAGACAAAATCCAGGTAGTACTCAGCAAGGGAAAGGAAGTAGGACAGAAACAGAGGAGGTTTCAGCAGCAACAGCACTCCCTGCCTTTGAAATTGTAATGTCAAGGTTAAAAAAGAAATATTCTATTATTTCTGGTACCTGCTGAGAAACAGTTATTCCCTCTGCCTTGGGCTACATGTATGTATGTAGAACTTCACTTAACAGAAAACTGCTGTTTATCTGATAAAAGATGAAAGATTATGAGCAGATTTTGTAATTTTAATATGTATGCACATAGTGATAAACAAACATTTTCTAGGGAACATCTTCGATCCTTATGAAATCTACATTTTAGAATGGCTTCAAGACTGTAAGCAAAACACACTTTCACATACCAAACAGCACATATGAACTTATTGGGGTTGCACAGATCTGCTTGTAACACATGCTAACAAACACATCCATGCATTTTTGTCCTGCTCTCCACACAAACAGTTGTGCAATGTCAATAGCACCTCTGTTTGTGTCTACTCATTGACTTATATAGCATAAATATGTCTGTGATACGCTTGATTAAACATTGGGTATTCTTGTGTACCTCTCAAATAATATGTAGAAAAGATCAAAGGGCTGAGGAAGGTCTCCTTGGCAAACTGTCTTTTGCTTCTACAGCCAACCATCCAGAAAAGTCCATTCCATAAACTCGGCAAACTGCTCCCAACAATTCAGTTTCTATCCCCTCTGCTCCAAGAATACCCTATGCCAAAACTATTCAGACTGTGTGAATCCTTCTTCTGATCCCCTTGAAGTGATTCAGCAACCTGTTCATAGCTATTTTTTTATAATGAGCACTCCCATTTTCATTTCATTTTCTTTCCTCCTGGTGTATTTTAAACAGCAACCATCACCCATCTCAAATCCTCTGCACAAATATGCAAGTGAGTGTTCTTTTACATGCTACATACAGATGTTGAAGAGGCAATGTTTTAATGAGTTATATGTAAACTCCATTCAAAATGCCACTTGACTTTAGGGCTCTATTGCCAAATATTTCACACATTCCCTCCTCCCTTCTCAGCTTGAGATGCCAAGATTGAAAGGCTCTGGGGAAAAAAAACCAACCAAACAACAACAAAAAACCAACAAAATCTAAAGTAGCTTTCAGGGAAGCTCACAGCCCTCTGGTTCTCACACAAGACACAGACAATAGGTAAGTGCCACGCACCGAGCATTTTCCAAGCCACATTACAGATATATTACCCTGTAAGAGCCAAAACACCCTGAACAAAAGCTCTGCTGAAGTAGAGCTCCCCTTAGGCAACTTCGCTCCTCAGAAGCCAAAGACCAGGGAGTTCAAGACCGAGGTGCTCTATTCGGCGCCCGAGGCAAAAAGCCTCCATACGCTGAGCAAATAAACCGAAGTCGATCCCCAGAGGAAGCCCCTGCCTTGATGCCTGGTTAATAGTTAATGCACAGGGCAAGGCCTCAGCAGCCAGGAGCTACCTGTGAGAAAAGCAGCGTGCAGTTATAGGAAGACAGACAGCGGAGAGCTGAACTTCAACATCGACTGAAATAGCAAGAACTACCTCCATTAAAAATAATGGATGTTTTAATTAGTCTAAATGAGCTATTTAGACATTACAATCATCAGGTCCTAGCATAGGTGTTCTTGTGGGAGTAAAAATCGGCTGGAGCAATTGTTCAAATATACTTGCGATCCCAACACTGCCGTCTCCAAACAATAACACTCGGACGCCATCACATTAAGCACTGTACCAGCATGAACAGTGACAGCATGCATGTGTTGCATGGAGTGCAGTGAATGGTCTTCATCTCCAGAGCACATTTTCTAAAGAGCTCAAGGTGCTATGTCAGTGTGAAATAACAGTCTACACAGGACGCTATTTTTTCCTCTCGGTACTTCAAGGAGACAAACAGCATGTCCATAACTGAGCTCTTCCTTTTTTGTTTCTCTCATCGGTTCAATTGGATCGCGAATGATAAAGTTTTTTTAAAGAGAGGGAAGGAAAAGGGTTGGCCTTTTTTCCCCAGTGCAAGCAAAGGTGGTCCTGTAAGCAGTAAGGGCCACCGTGAATGTAGCAGCAAATTAGACACAGCCACTATTTTAATTTCCTATACACTTAAAATACTTTATACTGAAGGATCTAAAGGACACTTGATAGACCTCAGTTTTCAAAACACCACCGTGAAATAAGCAAACCTCTTTCTTTGTTCATTAATCAAATACTGAAATAGCAGATAGTCTTCAGGACCACGCGTGTTAACACTTTTTAAGTGTTACTTTTTAAGTGCTATTTGTATATTAACAACCAGATAAGCAATTTAAAGTTAACAAAAACAGCTAACAGAGTGGCCCATCTTGATTAAGCTGGGGCACTGGTTTATTGGATAACCTACACACATTCCAGTGGTTTTCTAAAGGTTACACAGCAAATAATTCACAATAAAAGTACAAAACCTGCAACCTCATTTTTCCATTTTCTTGCCTTATCTAAAAAAAATAGCACTAAGGGGAGAAAGACTTTGTATAGTAGTGAGGATGACAGGACTTGTCAGAATTATCTACAAATCCTTCAGACAAGATCCCAAAGTTCAAACTTCCCAATTTTAAAAGTTTACATTCCGTTCATATTAATTTTTCTTAGTATTGTAATACCAATCTTAGTAATCAGATCAGTAGCACCAGAAGTTACTTTAAAAGTATTCAGAACTACAACAAAACAAGATAATGAGGAGTTAAACAGAGAAACACTGAAAATGAAAACCTCAGAACAAAACTGTTTTAGGAATTAAACATTATTTAACTGCAGACTTCAATAAAACCACTTTGTACAATCATTTATGCATCCAAATTGACCAATAAAAGGTAGGTATTATAGCTACTCAGAGGCCCCTTTTTCCTTGGCTGTAAGATACCCTCTAACTATGCATGGTGCTGAACGCTACTGTGCTTCTATGATCCTGAATCTTCAAAGAAGGTGAGGACGCCATTGAACCCAAAGGCACAGAATGAGAAACCTCCTTTCAGAAATGTTTGTATACGCTGCAGTCATTACAGAGGCAGCAGCTGCTCATGAAAACATCACTAAATTGTTTTCCAGCTGATGACAACACGTATTTCCTTCAGCACAGATCTTCATGTGAGCTGCAAAAATCTGCCTGAGCAGTCTGGTAAATGCCCGAGCAGTTTGCCTGAAGTAAAACTCCTGCGGACACCACTGAGGAGCTGCCTAAACAAGAGAGCTAATTGAAAGCTACTTTAGGTATGTTTAAATAAGCAGCATTTGCTAAAACACTGACATGACCTAATTAGAAGGGGAAAGTTTGACAGAAAATAAATACTATCCCCACATTACAGTTACAGCACGTAGACAGCACATTTAGATGTGAAGCTACTCGCCAAATCTTTGTAAATACCCGAAGCCCTCCTTTTTGGCTCCAGATAATCCTTCTCTTCAAGAAACACCAGCGTGTGTGCAGGGCTTTCTCACCTTGCCTCTTCATGATCCCTGCATACCCTTAAGATTTAATAGCTTAGGACCTTCTTCTAAATATTCCAGTGCTGTATAAATACACGTGGTTTCAGAAGTGGCAGCATCACCACTATATAAGCATGTATTATCAGCACGCATATTGATGTTATCTTTACATACTCGCACGTGAGAGGACATCACCTCTATGCCCCATTTTGCAGGCAGTCACACACAGCAGCCTGCTTAGGGATCGTGGTCGTGTGTCACTACTAAAGAGAGCACAACAATTTTTGCAAGGATGGATGGGGAAGCTCTTAGCTACACACTCCACTCTGTAGCACCAACCCTTACTATAAGGCTCTGCAAAACAAGCAAGAACATCTTTAAGTCTTCTGCAAAACAAAAATACTCGTGCTCCATTAATTGACTGCAAAGGATTAAACTGGCTCTATAAAACACAACTGGAGTTGAGCTTTATTTTCCTTTTTATAGTCTAGGTTTAGCGAGATAACTCTTGTTGATCAGAAACACTTCCCAGTACAAGTTCTGAAGGCATATTGATTAGGGAATGTTTCTAGACTCCCATTAGTTTCTCATCAAACCCAGTGAGTGTCGCACTGGCGCAGCACATGGGAGTCCCATTCAAGCTCTTGCTCTGAGTCAGACAGAATAAAGACTTGAATCTGGGTTTCTCTCTTCCCAAATGCAGAGCCCTAATTGCTCACAGATTTTGTTTGGTGTCTCACAAAAATACTTCGTAAGAGTTTGCTTTACCCCGGGGAGGAGGAATTAAAGTTTTGCAAAGTTTTGCAGAAAGTTGCTTCCCTTTAAGCTTTATTTTAAACCAGATAAAGCCATCGTGCCTAACAAATAGACATTTGGCCCAAGATGTGATAAGAGCAAGAGAGAAAGGAATCAAACATGTTACCTACTTCTTTGCAGCTGAGAAAGATAAAATCAGATAAACACACCTTGGAAAAGATGTTACCATAAGATAGGGCTGAAGGCTCATAGCTATAAGTTCTTTAAGAGAGTTATTAAAAAAAAATAAAAATTGTCTCAAGCCTGAAAATCTGCTGCTGCTTTTCTGTCAGAAGAAACATAGCTAACAGCAGCAGCATTATAGCGTTGCTGGGTGTTGAAGGAAGTACTAAAATAACATCCGAGTTGTGAGAAGAAAAGACATTAATTTAGCTGCATGAATAGACAGGAGGGAGAAAATTGCAGTTCTGCCTAGTTCACTTTAATACTAGAGACATCTGAAATTTAAGAGAGAATTCAAAATAAGGTAAATTAAAACTGCTTCTTCTAGAGAGAAGTAATTTCATGAGAATCTCCTGGTTTTTTAACATCAAGGAGAACAATCGGAGATGTAATCAAAGTGCACCCTCAGAAAAAAAGTCAAGTAACAAACCCAGCATGCGTAACTTTTCACATTTCATTGTATTTTAGGCAAGGCTCTTGAAAACCAACCAACCAAAAAATCTCTTGAAGATCTGTAGTTATTTTCAGAGTTTTGGGGATGGACCATAATTTTGAAGTTACAAGCAGTCTTCATCAGAACTTCAGATCACACCTAAGCCAGCACTGCTAATCATCTGGTATTTGCTTTAAAACAAGTTACTTCGAGTTCTCTCACAAACTTTTTGTACAAAGAAAATGGACTATGTTGTGCTATTTTTAATAAAATTATTCCTAATATGCAAAGGAAAAAGAAATCTGTATCCTCAGCAAACAGTATGGAGCTTGATGCAGAAAGTAGAGGCTATCTGTCAAAATTTGGGATGGAAAAGCAATTGATTTGGGCTTTCAAATGAGTGCATTTTACGGTTTGCTGGCAGTCCACGGCCACTCGTCTGTGCCCTGACCCACACGGAGCAGGTTACTGGCCCGTGCTGCGAGTGCTGGTGCTCACTGCCCATAGTGTGCGTGCATGGGCAAAGCTCCCATCACCTCCCTGCTCAAACAGAGGTGAGACTGGGTCCTACTGGAAGCATAACTAAAACTCATTTTACTGAAAGAGACTGAGAGACATTTTTTTCCTTTGCATTTTAGATGCTTATTCTGAGAAGCTAAATTCCAGAAAGCCTTTATGCATATATTAGATGCTTATTTTTAAAAGTAACTAAAATGGTGTTCGACCTGCCTAAAAGCCAGATGAGTTAACCTTGCTTCTCTTCTCTGGCCCCCCGGGTATGCTCACGCTCATAATACGTGAATGCTGAAGTTTACATTTAAAAGATCAATAGTTTCAAGAAGTTAAAAAATAGGCAACTTCTGATGGTGTATTACTCCCTTCTCAGGAAAAGGGAAATTGGAGGACAGTTGTAGAAAATGGTGGTTTTCTCATTTACTTTCACCAATTCTCGTTAAGCTTACCACCTGCAAAAATTTAATTCTTGTACTTTATCCATCAGAGTAACCCCCCAGCAAAAGTTATGGAGAGAATTTGCATGTCCCGAGAGAGACTGAAAAAAACAGAAGCCCATGACTAATGAAGAACATGTAGCAGGTAACCGAGAAGAAAAAAATTGCAGGTAACAAACAAGTATGAGTTCAAATCTATCGCTACTGTAAGCCTCCGAAGTCAGTTAATTACCACATGGATTACTTTGGTTGTGTTGCATTTGTAACTCTTCAAATTCCAAATTCTATTAAGTGCTGAACCAATATTAATAGCAAGAATTTTTGCATCTCCTGAAAAATATAAAAAGTTATAATAAAAAAAAATCAAACAGAAAAATGCATACTTACATTACTTCATACAGCACCACTCCCATGCATCTCTCCTGAAAATCTTTAATCACAGTTTCTCTTAACAGGTTCTAACCTATAATGACTAAGATTTTAAGAATTAGTTCACCTGTGCACACTAACTCAGTCAGTTATCACACCTTTAGGTAATAAACCATAAAATAACATAAAATAGCAAATGAATCCTGAAAGTTAGCAGCACATTGTTTGCAAGAAACCTGTAGAATTGAAATTACAGTGTTTAAAAACACTATCAAAGGAAACTAATTTGCTGCAAGACATTTTATGAACAGAGCAACTATACTCAAGAGCAATTCAGAGAATTGTTTGCTTGCTTCTTAGAAGCTGTCTTTAGCTGAGGTAGATTGTTTTTACAAGATATCAATTATATAATATTTCTCTCTGTATCTTGTCTTCCTTCCTTCAGAATATGATTCTTAACACAACTTGCAAGGCCTCATTCTACATTTCAGTCTTCAGAAACGCAGCTGCATGCTTGCACCAAGAAACTCTCTGCTGAAATTCTCTGTCTTGCTTAAAAGCCCAAAGTGATGATACCGTGCAAATGCGCATCATGGAGAGAGAAACAGAGAGAGCAAGAAAGAGACGGTGATGACTCCACGTAATCCCGGCAAGACTCCTTTCTTGCCATTGGTTTTACACAGCTGGACGGCAAACAACGTACACGGCAACAACACAGAGCGGAGACACACAGAAATTACTTTTCCTACCAAAGATTTGATGTTGGGTTCTTTGACTGGAGCTTGCTGATATGTGACCAAAAATGATCTAATATTATAGTAATTGTATGGCTATAACATGAGTCAAACGTTTTCTTTGCAAAGGTTTAAAATTCTGCTGTATTAATTGTGAGCTGTGAGGTTGCAGCCCAGGAATCCAATTTCTGTAATCTTCTTCAAGGCATTCAGCTATTTTTGAAAGAAAAAACAAACATCTGATGGCTAGGAGCGCGCAGTATCCAACATTAGGAAACTGATCTCTGTCACTGAAATGATGTTTGCCAAGAGTGTTTAAAAAGTGACTTTGTATATGGTTTATGTGACACACACCAAACTCTTGCTCCAAATTCATCTGGTAAGTAGTAACTTCCTATGTTAATTTTTAGTTTGAGCCATATTTATGTATTGCCTAATTCAAAATAAATGTTTTGCAAACAAAGTATCTAGTTAGTTTGGGCCCTACTCCTACATGCAGATACCCACGCAAAGAACCTCGATCCACTCGCACTCAATCTGTGCAAGAACGAGGGTTTGCTCTCACCCATCCCATCGTTACCAACTGGACATTTTGCTGTTTTGCCCCTCCTGAGCCCCAGTTTTTGATGAGATATACACCATAAGGAACTGGAATGAATTTACAATAAATATTTCTGCATTAAAGATTTTGGGAAGCATTTTTCTAAATATTTGGCTCTGTTTATTTTGGATTTGGCTGTCATACCGATGACAGCAACATTCTAAGTGAAATGAATGCAGAACACCCGTGCTCCTGGCTGGAACAAACCCATTGGAAAATCTGGATGAACAACCAGAAAAAGGGTTGTTTTAGTCACATAGCTCTTCCCTTTATTCAATGGCCAATGTACACAAAATATCAACCAGATTAGCATTCCCTCAGTAATTTCCTGGGTAATGCATTTTATCCAATTAAAAAAGTCTTTCAGTCCATTATTCTGACGGGGTTTTTTTAATAATAAAATTTCTTAATTTGTTTTTATGATTCAAATTTTGTGTCTCTTAAAGAAAGCTTCTCTTAGAGTTCTCCGGTTCTAAATGACTGATGTGCTTTTCTTTTTGACCAGGAAACTATCTTCAGTGTTTGCCAATCGCAAGTATTGCGGCATCCTGAGGCAGGCTGACCTATCCCGCCACCAAAACAGAAATTGCCTTAAAAAAAAAATTAAAAATTAAAATAGTAAGTGACAGGCTATATAGCTGCTTTGCTCTTCTTCCGTTTCTGGAGTAGGCTTGCATTTTCAAGGTTTCCTCAACTAGCTAAAAAACTTGGACTGGGAAACTAGAAAAAATTATTTCTGGTGAAAGTTAAAATTTTCACCTAAGACAACAGCTTGAATTTTAAGTAAATCATATATGGTGAGATTTCTTAAACAAACAAACAGTCCAAACAACTAAACAAAAAACCCCCAAACCCACCAGTACTGACAACTAGGCACCCTCTACACTCACTCAGTGCCTTCTGAATAGGAGTCCTACTACAGTTTATGCTATAATTTGTTGAAAATTTTCCAACCTTCTTCCTTTGTCAGCTGCCATCAAATTCTAATTTGGTATATGTTTCACCTCCATATTATCTGAGCTTTCAAAGGGTTGTGTTATCATTATGGCTTCCCCTTTACTTAAAAATGTAACAAATTAAAAAAATGTTATACTACTCAAAGAATCAGGCTATAGATTAAGTTTTTGCTACAATTATATCCCATGAAAGAAACAAGCCAAATAGCGTGAGCCTTTCCTCGGGCTTCGCAACCTGCTTGCCAGAAGCCCAGCGTTTAACAGACTCTCACATACCAAAAGTAGGTGGAGATGGAAAACTCCATACTTGCTGTTCTTCTCCTAAGACTTGACAAACATGTAACAAAGTACTGAGAACAAAAGACACAGAGGACTTCCAAATGTCGATGGTTTTTTCCTAGGAAACTTATAGGGATTCAAATATTTCCAATCTATATGGTTCAAAACCTGGGATGGCTTCAATCCCTTAAACAGAATTTGCATAGACACCAGGTGCTTGTAATCTCTGAGGCTTAGGAGCTAGATGCTTTCATCTCTGTTTTTAATAGCTAAATTGTCAAAGGACTGAATAAACTGCAAATCAGTAAGTCCAACTTTCACAAAGACGGATATATCCATTTTATGTGGCTAAATACATGCATTTCCACTGCCTCTCGAGATCTGTGCATTTGAGCAAGTAGACTGAAGAACTGCAAACTAAGCTTTTCATTTCCCTGCACTTTTTATCTGTTATATGTGAAGTTATAATTCAGTTGCATAGGACAAAGTGGAATTAAATGCCTTCATTGCTTTCCTGAAAAAAAAGTATGTGGACTGTCAATGTTTTAAAATCTAAAAATACTATGTACTTTTTAAAGGAGCAGAACTGAATTTAATTAAGAAAACAATATTCAAAACAAGTCTCAAAATTTTACAACTGTGCAAATCATAACAAAAATCTGCAGAATTTCAGTTTCTCAGACTCTGGAATAGGATAAATTGTTTACTTAGTGCTAAAAACAAATATCAGCGGAACTTCAATTTAGCTGTTCACAAAAGTCCTATCAGTAGAACAGTGAAAAATCAACAATATGCATACGAGTACACACGCACAAAGTAATTACCTTTAACATGATAAATATTTTAAGTATTATTAGTAAGTTGTATCTTTCATTCATGCCACTCTAAAAACATACTCGATTTTCCTGCCAGAACAGCTGATGCACCTCACAGTTCCACTTGCCATATAGACACTCGAATATATGATGAACTGGAGGTGAGGAGGGGGATCTGATGGTTATCTGCAATTGTGCAAGCATTTTTTTTTCCTTTCTTTTTTTTAAGAGAGTTTGGAGCTAGTTAGGAAACAATTTATTTTTATATCTATCTATCTTTTTTTCCCCCCTCAGTTATGGGTCTACTCATGGTGCTAGTCACAATTCAAGTTTGGGTGAATAACAGAAAATGGCTGTCAAAAGCGTGCCTCACATGAATGTTCATTCATAAATCAAGTTCTCATCCCCTTTAAACTCCTAGTGAACCTCCTGTTTTTCCCCCACTTTGGCTTTTTATCCACATAGTCTTACTTAAAAACACACTTACATAGGAGAAATATATTTTCAGGTAGTTTTCTCTATTTTGTATTTACTTCTAGCATGCATGAAAAATCAGAAGGAACCATGATCACCAACTTGTTACTTCACTCATTAGGAATTTTGTTTGGAAGGGTTCAGACAGAAAGCACTTACTCTATAACAAGCATTAGAGAACTGAATATAGCACTGCAAGAGCTCAACAAATGTCCCTTCACAAAGAAAGTCTGCATTTGCCTACATTTTGTTCCATTCGCTCACGTGTGGTTCATAGTTTTTGCCATGAATTGTTAATGAAACATTGTGAACAGGCAGGAGAAAAAGGAAATAAAACACATAAAATTAAGCCTTTAGGGTTTGGTTTTTTTTCCCCTAGGTGCAACAAGAATTCAGCTAGGAGAACTTAAGACAGTGCATAAGGACATGGGTATGGTAGCCAAAATAGCCTGTTTGGGTTTCCCAGATAGGCCTGTAAACAACTTTTAGTTTACAAATCTTGTAGTTTGCAGACCTGCTAAGTCATCTGATGAAAGAAAGGAACAAATGAACTCTAAGACCCATTACCTGTCCGTTTTCTCTTCCTGTCCACGAACAGATTAAAAAAAGGCTCCTGGCATCGTGGCGCCCAGTGGGCAGAAGAGAGAGTCATGCAGAGCAGCAAAACACTGTGAAAATAAGCTGTGCAAGTAATATCTGCCAAAGGCTGACATGTTTTAGTTTCCGCAGAGTTAGCAAAAAAACAGGACACTGCCCAATTCTGTTTAGCAGACTATTCTGAGAAAAGTGATTTTGTAAAGAAGTGAAAAACAGGGAAGGGCTGTCCTTGAAGAACTCTTGCACATGTATTTATATACAGGGGCGTGTTGTGGATTTGTACAAATCAGTGTCATCTCATCAGCCTTAACAAAAAATGAAGCAATTCTACAATATTCCCCACAGTACATTGAAGCCTGTCATACTTCAGACCAAAAGCTCTGTAAACTGTATGAAGATTTTCGCCATTTTAATTGTGATATTTGGATAGAAGTCTTTCAATAATCTTGCCTCAAAGAACAACATTAATTAATTAATTTAATTAACAAAGCCATCTGCCTAGAAATTTAAAGTAATTTTTAATGCAATTTTTAACAGAGGACCTCTTTTTATAGGAGGACCTCAGCTGAACTTCCAGGCGTACATTTTTGGACCTTTGAAGGGGAAACACAGAAAATGAAATGTGTATATGATATGGTTTCCCTCTGTAATTGCTTGAGGGTCAAGTCTGAGCATTTTGAAGTTTGCAGTCTGGTGCAAGTAATTCAAAATCTACATGAGAATTTGTGGCCCATCTCTAGAAATACTTATTTGAAAACATTTTTTTTCTCATGCCTGACATATTTCCTTCAGTACTTAAAGATCAAAAGGAGAGGCTTTGCAAGTTCATCAGTCTCAATCCTGACAGCATCTTTCAACTGAATAAGCACAAAATGCATTCTAGTGAAGTGCGATGAACTCACTGTGAGGTGGTATGCAGCTTACTGAATCTCTATCCACTCTGAACTTGTTTAATGAAAAAATAAAAGTTCACTTTACTCTAAGAAGGCTTGAAAACACACGAGGCAGCAGCAGATCATCGCTTCTGAGCTGAAAAATCCATCTGTTTGGTCTCATCTTTGAATTGAATTCATGGCGATCTCACATTTTGTGTGTTTTGCATCAATAATGTAGCAACAAGTCCACAAGTTTTGTGCTACCTTTCTTTTGTTCTAACTATACTCTGAAACTAAATACTAACATTCTTTGAACTATTACAGGTATCCAGGCAAAAATACTTCCCCTCAAATCCACAGGCAACCACCTGCAAATCAATGGCAGTGGTAGCCTGTTAAACATTGGATCCCCTGTATTCTGTGCGACTTTGAACACCCCTAAGAGCTTGGCGCCGGAGACCCCTATAGGGCTACCTTTACCCATCTGCAAACTGTATTGCATATTTTTTGATGAAAGTTTTGAGCTAAAAATTTACAAATAGGAGTCTAAACTACTGAGATCTTGTGGCAGATCAAAAGGAAAAAATGCCAAAAGATTTTTTGTGGACACATTTTGACCTAAAGTAATTTCCAGACCTTTATAGCCCTACACAAATCTATGGATACAGAGCAATGTACAAAACAGAAGTACCAGAAGTATCATACTTCAGTACAGTATAATACTTAAGTATCAGAAAGGGAGAAAGGCCCCAGAGGTTGAGTGGAGGATGAACAGAAGGCAAGCCTACCACAGAGCATACAACTCTGTTTTAAATCCTCCTGAAACAGAACCTCTACAAAGTGCCAGAACTGGTCCCACATTGTTAGCAAGTGGCTGTGAAACCCTTCTCTAACTTCCAAAAAACTTTCAAATAAAAAGCCTGTGGCAGTTGCCAAAGCTGTTCAGTGTAAGGATGGTGCATTTATTAAGTACATTCAGAGTGTACGATGTGGGGGAAACTCTTCCAGTGGATTTTGCTTTAATACATGCTCAATCGTGGCGTACTAGTATTGGCTGACTTCTCCAAGATCAGGCCTTGACTGAGGCCTTCCCTGGATCTAAATTTTGTCGCTTTTTTGATCTACTAAGCTACAAAGAAGTACATTCCTCTCTCCCAAAACTAAGGTGACTTTTGAAGAGTTGTGCATACCAAAGCTGCTTCACTTTCTGCCTAAGCAGGGCCAGTGTATATACCACCATGAGTAAAGATATAAAGGTAAAAGTGACCTCATTTTACACTGTATCTAGCAGAGACAAGCATGAAGGCAGACACAAATTAAAGACCCTGTCATTTTTCTCATCACCTGTGCCCCCTTATTTTCAGCCTGCCGAGTATGCCGTGTACCACAAACCAAACACCCAACACGCTGTTATGAGCAACATGGCTGTAATTTTACCTAACTAAATTAAAAGCCTCTTTTGTGCAGATTACTGCATGTGACTACATTTTCATTACTGTATCAAATTTCAGCTTTTTAATCGCCCAAAAAGCCCCCTTGGTGAGAGCTGAGAGCCTTATTTGATTATGAGTTGTTGTTCAGCTGTGGCAGTGGCTCTGGCAGAAGAGGAGGCCGCACTGACAGCAATGGCTGTCCTTACCTCCTCCCCCTCCTCCCTGCCCTTCAGAGGGTCTCTTTATTGCAGAGCAGTTCAACACGACAACTCCTGCCACCCCATTCACAGCCGGCCATGATAAGGAGGATAGATGTAGTTGAGGGCCACAAGCAGATGCCTTCCTGCTACCAAAACGGTGGGGAATCCAACAGAGAAACAAACTGCTCTTTCCTCAGAAGAGCTTTAAAATGGCTCCTTGTGAAATAAAAGCCTGCCTTACCTGTGACCGGGAGCTGTGCCTGCAGGATGGCAAAGATCGTGATCCTCCTCCCCTTCATCTTGCTGGCCCGGGCGGTGCTGGGGACCAGGAGGAGAAGAGGCCCCTCCGCAGGCTTGGTTCGTCTGCCAGCCCCCACAGGAAGCTTCACCTCCTATGAGGGCTTTCCGAGTCCACCCGCCAGCAGCGGCACCAAAGCACGCGCCTTCCTCTGCCTCGCAGCCAGGCAGCCTCTGAGGGCTGGGGTTTACGTTCTTGGTATTGGCACTTGGGGTTTCCTTTTGTATTTTTTTTTCCTTTATTTTCTCTTTGCAAGATGTTTTTGGCATACTTTTTTCCAGTTTATCTGATGGTTCCTAGGATATCTCAGTCAGCAGCTGATGATCTCTATGAGGAGCCTAGGAAGGATATATGGTAGCAAATTCAGCCAGACTTCAAAAGGGATACAATAGAACTACATCCAGTGTGCAGTGTGGCACAAACAGAAGCTTAAAATTGTAAGTTATAACCACTCTTCAACAAGTAGCTGGATAAACGGGTAAAGATTCATTTCCAAACATATAAAGTTCATTTATAAATCCAATTGAAATATGGCCCTACCATGAGTAACTGGAAGTGGTGGCACTCTCAGGGCTATGGGGTGGCTGGCACCAGGGACAGATGGGCTCTGCCCGTCCTTGCACACAGCATCCACAGGACATAAAACACCGGCACAACTGGTGCTGCCTGGCTCATTTCAGTTGTATCTCTCTAGGAAAAGGAGATGCCTTTTGATGTGAACACACCGCACCTTTGTATTTTGAAAGAATGTCAGTGCATGCAGAGCTCTGGAGCCATTTTGTCCTCTGAGCCACTGCAGACCATAGTGAGGAAATCCTGTATCATCTCCGCAGGAGAGCACAGTGTGCATCGCCGCCTCACTTGGCTTGAAACAAAAAGTTTGGCAGCCTCTAGCTACACAAACTACTCCTACCTACTGAGTGGGCCACAAGATTCAACCTTCTTGCTGCTTGAAGCTGTCCTCTAGTGACAGATTCCGAGGCACACCGGCATACCCCAGCAGTGGCATGAGTGCTTTGAAGGTGACTGCGATCTGGGAGCCAACGGGGCTTTTCAGCCCCACATTGTAGGCTGGTCTGTTAACACAGTCCTCAGTGCGACACAAAATCGAGGTCTGCCTGGCAGCCACACCAGCAAAACCTGCTTTCCCATGGGTCCATGTCCTCCATCCAGCACGCTGGCTGCAGTGCCCCTGCCATGCTGCTCTAAGTTCCTGCCACCCCTCTGGCTCTCCCATGCCAGCCTCTGTGGGGCCAGGCGGCTGGGCACACAGGCCAGGGTAGCACACATACGTGCTGACTGACTAACCCAGCAGCCCAGTGTGAAAGTGAAAATGCCCTGGTTTTTCTGCTGCTCTGAGGAGACTAATAAGATTTCTGCAGCTACCTACACAAAACCACGAGTAGAACAGGTTTCGTTTGAGTCTTCTTTGTTTAGCCGGATTGATGTTGACCCCCTGGGTCAAAAGTGGTTGGGGTGGTGGTGAGTGGCAGGCTGAGGCAGGAGAATCACAACCCTTGTTTCTTTGCGAAGCCAAGCTAGTGATCAAATCGAGCAGTATTAAAGCTGTGCTCCATAGGCAGCGGTGGATAACCACACTGGCAACAGAATAAGCATGCTCTAGCAGTAACCCAGCAAATGTCACTCTGGAGAATGCTTCACACTATGAGCTGGAAAAGCACAAATTAATTGGTGTTTACAATATTAAGTAATTTCATTATGCTTTTACTTGAGGACTTCACTGTGCCTTTCAAATTAGCCTTGCTAAAGCTGGGGCTGTTAAGCTTTTACAGATAAAGAAATTAAGGTTAAGGGAGACAGGGAAAACAAGGCACTAGAACTCGGAGAGAGTCGGGAATCAGGGACACTTGGGAGTTGTTTGGTGTTGGGGTCGATTTTTATTTTGGTAAATAAAGTTTTCTTTAGTAAAAACAAACCAAAAACCCCCAACCACCACAGAATTTTTAAACGCATGAGAAAAAAGCAAGGGGAGAGCCAAGGTGTGGTTCAAAGTACTTTCTCATCAACATTTCTCATCGCGCTTTTATTATTAGAAGCAGTAACTAAAAGTATCCATTTAGAGCAACAAAGGGGAGAAGAAATCCAGCATGATGAAATGAAATTAAGAAAGATGAAATCTAGAGTTTTAGGAAAAATCTTCCTGAAAATGAGATATCAGACAGAAGTAATTTCTCCAGCAAAGTGTTAGGACATTTATATGAAAATCAAACCACTTGACACAGTGATGCTAACTTTCACTTAAGAAATCTTACGTTATTGTGCTCTTTTCAAATGTGAACAGATGAAAAACTTCTCTTTTGTTAACAGAAATAGAGTACATTTTAGACAACTATGAATTAGAAAAGCTTGACAACATGACTTAGATACACGATAAACCTAAAAACTCAGCCTCCTCCTCATCAAAGTACAATTGGCTTAACACAAGATTGCTGAACGTGTACGGTGGCAATACTGTTAATACACTTAAGGATCAGAGCTTAGGCTGGGAGGAAGCACAAGTATCAATGTTGGTTTGTGTTTTTTTTTAATTTATAATTTGTAGAAAAGATAGGAATGTGCATCCCCAGCAGGTACGGGAACAGGATTGGTGAGAACTATTTCCCAGTAATATGAAGACAAGTGGCAAGGTGAGAGTTACTGTGCATGTAAGTAGTAAGGATTTATAGTCCTCTAAAAGCAACGTAAATTGAAGTTCTTGAAAGAAGGAGACCAAGAAATCCATCACCTTGCTGTCTGGGGCAATGACAGGCATTGATAAAACAGTGTTATCCTTTTATTTAATAATTATTACCTGTTGTGCCAGTCAATACCAAAATTATTAGACGCTAGTATTACTCCAGCCCACAAAAAATAGCACTGCATGCCATTGTGTGATACTTAAATAGTACTGCAGAGCTTCTGCTCTCCTTCAGCCTTCAGGAGAGTTCCCTTTGTGGCTCTTCTACACCAAACGCTGCAAGGGAAGGCTGCAGATGGGCTCTGACTCCCCAGCATGCAAAGCACAGCCCATGAGAGCCACCATGCATTGGAGTGGCACTGAAAAAGATGTCATTAGTCCCAAAAATGGCTGTGCTCGGGTAAATGGTTTACGTTATTATGTGAGCCAGATAAAGCACCCTTTGATCAATGTCCCCATGCAACAGAAGATTGGTGGAAACAAGGAATTAGTGAGAGGAAAGAGACCCCTGCTCCCACTGCAGGCTGTCTAAATCTCACTGATGCCTTCTCCAAAAGCTAAAATGAAACCATACTAGTTACTGGTATTTTTGGGTAACAGTATTTTCAGAGGAACAAATGGCACTGCTCATCACTATTCTGCTGACCCCTGTCTCCTCTTGTTATTGATCATAGCTTCTCCCTCTGGCAGAAAGCCAGCAAATTATCACTTTGAATAAGGAGTTGAGGCCAAAGGTAAGGAAAAGGAATGAAGAGCTGTATAAGAAAGGGAGATTAATGGCAACAGTAGGCACACTGGGAGAACAGCAGTTGGGCCAGTGTGTTTTGATGTCTAGATGGGGAAAGGTCAGAGAAATGGAGTATATGGACTTCATTTAGAAGTGCGGGTAGTGTCAGAAAAAGGCTTTGCATGAGAGTGCCCCTAGAAATTATCTCCTCCCCATCCCTCAGCTTTTGAGACAAGGCAAGCTTATAATTTTAATCTAAATACAATGAAAGCATACAAAAGAGCAATCATGCTTGTATTATGAGTTATTCTCACGACAAGCACGGTATGGGAGATGCAAATCACACGCAGTCGAGGAGTACAGAAAAAAGATAAAGGGGAAGTGGTCACTTCTCTAGGAAGAAGCTTTTCTGTGCTCATGCTGCTTTCAATTACAGGATAAGGAATGATTTTCTTACAGCGTCACCTTCTTTTCAGCCTATTTGGTCTTTGCATCTCTAGGAACTACACAGCACAGTAAGAACTTCAGCACCTCCTGCCCACATTGTGCATTAGCCAATCTCGTATGTGCATTTTTACCAACACTTTAAACCATGCTGATGTTTCAGTTTACTCGCTTCAGTCAGATCATAAGAACTTAGTTAACACTGGGCTAGAAATGAATGCCCACACTAGTTCAACTGAACCAGCAGCTATTTTTCTCAGTACAGACAAGGCCACAGTGGAGACATAAAACCCTCCCTGCTGGGTTATGAAAAGCTCTCAGCTAAACTTGACTCTCTATCTAAACACACGGGTGGCGAAAAGCACATTTCAAGAACTACCTGCACTGGGAAGACTGCAAGATTTGATCTATGGTTCCCGAAACAGGGAATTGAAGTAGTCCCCAAGTACAACTCAGTTGTGTTTAACACCAGTTAAGGTGCAGCTCATTATCTGTAAAGGTAACACCTTTCATAGCGTAGACAAGGTATGCATTCAATTGGTTCTGTGCACCAATATGCCATTCTTTCTCTGGACGCAAGAAATCCTGGAACAGCTCTAATGCAAGAGGCTGATTCATCCCTTGAAGCATCCCCTTTTCATGGTTACTGGTTATGCTTTGACTGTACTACAGAAAAAAAAGCAGCAGGGTTTGCAGTTTTAACAGGAAATAAATGAAAACTAAAAAACAAACCCACACCACAGTCAAGCTGAGGATTAAAAAAATAACTACACACTGCCCTCTGGCTCATGTATTGCTACCACAGAGAGCTTGCCTGTAATCATCACCGCAGACTGCTGGGACTGACAACAGGTCAGTTATCAAAAGTTCTCCTAAGCCTATTTGATACAGGTAGTACTTACAGGCAAAATTAATACCTACATCACCTGATGGAGGAGCTGGCCAGCTTTGGAGATGGGAGAATCCAGACAGACTGCAGAGTCTTGCCCCTGATCCAGCAGAGAGTGACAGCGACAGTGCCAGAACTAACTCAACGAGCATCAAAATAATTTTTGAAGATGATCGCACAAAGATAATGGGTGTTAAATAAGCAACAATTTTCTCTGGTGAGCAAGCTGTAGCCCCCAGCAAGGCATGCCACTCACACCATGGACTTAATACACAGAAAAGAGAAAGTCTGCTGTTTACAGTGTGTAAGCCCACCATTTTTATTGACAAAATGTTATGGACTGACAGTCCCACATTGCTTCACTGCATTTCAATGCACTATAGTGCCTTACAGTGAAGCTTCGCTTTGCTGTAATTGGGTTCAACTGTGCTAATCCCCTTGGAATGCAGCAATTAATACTTATTTAGTGATAATTGCTGCATTCCAAGAGGATTAGTCCCTGCCCTGCACTTTTGCCAGCATTGCAAAGGGAGAGCTGGAAAGAAGACAGTGCCTAACTACGGGTCTTGCTTTGCAGCTCCCAACAGGGAGACAAGAGAAGCTGGTCTCGCTACAACTGCTCCCCTCTGTGTGTGAAAATACTGCTTTTCCAAGGAAAAACCACTTGACTGTCACTACTCCTTGCAGCTGCATTGTGCAATTAGAAACCCTGCCACATCCAACGAGAGGGGGAAAAAAACCCAGAAAAAAACCAGACACCTGTGCAGTAGCATAAAGACAAACGCAGTCATGAGCATGTGTTTCCTATGGGAGATTATAAACAGGCCCTAATGCACTGAAAGAACCAATTCCTATTCATTATTTTGTTTTGGGTTTGGTTTTTCTTTTGGTTTGGTGGGGGTTTTTTGTTGGGTGTTTTTCTGTTTGTTTGGGTTTTTGTTGTTGTTGTTTTGGTGTTTGTTTTTTGGTTTTCTTTACACTGACTAGCAGTCCCTGGTTCCTGCTATAGTCTTAAAATTTTCAGTGCAACATGGGTTTTGGAAACCTGTAAGGGAGACATTAGTAGAAACTTTAAAAGCACCCTCTGAATACTCAGTTTTGAAACTCTTCAATGTGTAATGTCCAATTCTTTCCTCCCCAGCGAAGCCTTTTTAATCTGCTCTGGATTATTTTTTTTCCATGCACTGGAGAGATCACTGCTCATGTCATACCTTAAGAAGGAGGCACAGTGCTGCTTTTCCTTTAGGCTCGTCAAGCTGCTATCTCACATCATTAACATTTTCACATGTTAATTGCAGGTTAATTTCCCCAGTTACATTACAGCAAATGTAGAAAAGTTCTGGGACTGTACCACTGAACACACATTCTGGAAATGGTATTTTTAATTATAGAGCACATTCAGTATTTTTCTTGCGTGGCTGTAAGGACTGTAATTGATCAGTAAGGTTATGGCTTTCATGAATATAACAATATTGTGAAGTCAGATTTTATGACCTGTGACAAGTATCTTCATTTTCTGTGTCTTCTTCCCCTCTTTGCCCCTACCACATACATTTTCTGCATTTTTCAAATACCCATCTGGGGGAAGACTTAATTAATTGAACAGAAATTAAATTCTTTTAAGCACTTAAATAAAATCCAATTCATGCTTGATTAGGCAACTAGTTTTGGCTAAATGACAACAGGAAAGAACTATGTGAGGTTCTTACAATCATATGCCACGGGTTTTGTGCAATTACTTCTCTATTTCTTATCCCTAAACAATTGTTTCATTTCAATCTAGAAGCAGTTACTTTTTAAATACTGGATGGTGTTCAATAGGTTCCATTGGCATAAAACAGAGAAATAAAAAGTATCTTTGATGTTTTCACATAAATATACATGCTTACATATGCAATTGCATACATACTACCTAGTACTTCTTGAAAGCCTGTCTTTCTCCATGTTTGTACATGCATACCCCCGCATAGCTTTGTCAAGTTACTCTGTGTTTGGAGAAACCAGAAGTGTTTTTTTAAAAAAACCAACCCCATTCCTCTCATCTAAAGGTACCAAGATGATTTACAAGTATTTTACATGAATCCTGCGAACTGGTATCTATTTACATTTTTATATTTAAGGGTACAAAATGAGTAAGGTTACAGTGCGAGTCGGTGGCAGCAGCAAAAGTAACGTGAAGTAGCTCTAGACCTCTATGGATACACAGACAACATTACTGAGGCTAAGGGAGAGGCTCCCCACTCTCAACAAGACCACAGCAGTTGTTGAATCTGCCACCAAATATGTGCCCTTGCTTTTGTTTAAGTTGGAGAAATTATATGCAAAAGTAAGCCTAACAGCTGCAGGAATCAGAAGCAAGAAGCAATGGGGAATTGCTAAGGTTTGTCTTCCTAGGACACGAAGAGCTAGAGAAAAAAAAAGTATTTCAGAGCAATCACTACAGCTATCAGGTTCTTTGAGTAAAAGAAAACATTCACTAAATAATACTAAATTTCATCACTTCAGATACTACCTGCATATCTGGTCTCAGTCAGAAGACTCCAATCAGCTTTGCAACCAGCACAATTAATAAAGCTCAAATTTTTAAAAAGCATTACTTTTGTACCTTTAATATACTTCAATTGGGTTTTGTTTCCTCTCTTGAGCTCCCAATTATCATAACATATAAAGAAGCTCTATGGCTTGAAGGTCAGACTACCTGTTTCAAATCTAAATCCAGCTGAGTAAAAAAATCTGACAAAAGCAAGCATCCAGACAACACATTACCTAACCCTTGTTTCCACAGAAAACCAGCTATGACAAACATTAACTACTATAGCCAGAATGAATGAGCCTTACACCCTCATCTTATTATATTATAATATTCAATACAGAATCTCTGAGGTAGCCTCTAAACACAAAAAGTTCTTAAGTCAAAAAGCCCTTGGAGCAATTCCAGGAGTTTTGTATGAGAAGCACATGGACCTAGCGTCCCAGAAGGGAAAATACAGCTGTTGGGGAGCACCAAGGGCCAGCTGCTCCTCCAGAGCAGGGGAGCTGCCAGGGTCAGCAGGGCAGAGGCCTTGCCACCAAGACACACAATCCCACAGTACCTGGACAAGAAGAGCAGGTTGGGCAACAGCAACCAGGGTCAACCACAGCTGAGGCAGGTTTGAGGCCAAGTCAGTGGGACCAGGCAAGCAGGAAAGACCTGAGCTCCAGCACAACCCCCGGACAGCTCCAAAGCAAGGTTTTCCCAGCTCTGCCTCACCACCCAAACACCCAGACCCCCTGAACACCCATACCCAGTCAGGGCTGGCCTTCAACACAGGCAGCCCAAACCACTGGAGAAGAGCTGGGGGGCACTCAAGCAATCACAGTCCAACAAGAGTCATCTGCTGTTGGAAATTACAAAGCAGAATCAGGTGGTTCAAGTCAGCTAACAATAAGTCTAAGCCAAAGCTTTGTCACACTAATGAACACCCTCACTTCCAGTTAGTAACTACTGAGAGAAATAAACACTGTGGAGGCTGGAGGTGGCTGCTCCCAGCCAACGTTCTGGGGTGTTTGATACCTGTCTCCATTGCCTTAACTAGAGTTTCTTAATTTAAAAGCCTTTCAATCATTTTCATGGATATTACTTCTGAGCGTTCCATAGCACAGGATGATTACAAAACACACACAAAAAGATGAATGTTTCTTTTTTAGCAGCTGGCAGGCTGCTGTGTTTATGGAGCAAAGCATTCATAATGTAAAGCACTGTAGAAAAAGAATTTTTTGTATCATGCCCCCATCGTATGCTTTTCCAGCATCTTTGAGTTACGATAAATTCAGTAACTGATTTTAAGTATTAAAACATTTAGCAATCAACCCGAATGTAGGTCTATGGCACCCTCTTGTGTTCAACAATAATATAACAGTTTATTTGATTTTTAATCTAGATTCAGTGTGTTGTTATTCAGAAAAAAACCTTTGGAAACAAATTAATCCATTAAGTTATGGTTAATATTTTTTGTATTAATCTAATACACTGATTGAGCTACCTCTATTGTATTGTGAAGATCACAGATACAACATTAAATAGCTAAGAAATTAATTCCAGATACAACAGAATAAAGGGTTAAACTAATACCGATATTCACAAGCTCTATTCCGTAACGATGTAGCATGCCACAAGAATCTATTGGACATAAGTCTTACATTAAAACACAAGAAATAAATTGAAAATCAAGAAGTAGAAACACAAACATAACAATGAGCAAGATTAGTAGACAAAGGGAAAAATGTGACTGCATGGTTGGACGGGCTGATTACCCTAATTAGATAGCCAGCTAACAAACATCCTGTGACTTGGTGAGGTGCCTAAGGTTATCCTGTGTCTCAGATGCTTATCTATGAATGGAGATGCTTAACTTCCTGGGTATGAAGAGTGACTTCATGACTATTTAGAATATGCTCAGATACGTCAAGCGTGCCCTGGTAGAGGATACACAGTCAGAAGTCAAAATGCTGAGTCATTGTTTACAGCTGTATTAATTTCTTCTGCTCAGCCTCTTCTATTCTAAGGCACAATATTGCTTCTGGATTTTAGGAAAAAAGGTAACATGCTCACAAGTGAATTCCTGAATGAGCCTAATATGACAACAGTAAGCACAGGAAGAAGAAAATAAAGTGAGGAAAAATAGAACAAAAGCTGATTAATTTCTTGAGCTAGTGATATTAACATTTACACACCTATTACAAAGGAAGAAACACAGAGAGATGCTTAATATCATTGATGTCCTAGTCTGCTTTACATTCCACTTCTGCATACAAAAATCTTTTCATCCAAGTGTTTGATGAGATGCATAGATATACCAACTCCAGACAGTTCTTCTCTGATTAACCCTCTGTATGTGTCGCTTAACCAAGTCATTCTCTTATTTACCACTTTTCAACAGAAACATCTGGCTGGAGTCCTCTCAAATTTCATATGTTAAGAGATTTGGATGATTTAAAATTGTTACAATAAAATGTATTATTACAAAACCGTTTAAGATGCATTGCTACCAAAAAAGCCCTTTCTCTCCGAATCAGAAAAGGCTTGGGAATTAGTACTAACGTTAACATGAAATCCAATATGGCAACCAGAAACTAAACAAGATTATTCTGTATCAAACCCTCAAATGAAAGTGATTCTTTCTTTTAAAGGTGGTGTACTGGTTTGGGCTGGGATAGAGTTAATTTTTCTTCATAGTAGCTTGTTTGGGGCTATGTTTTGAATTTGTGACAAAAGCAGTGCAAAAACACACCAAAATTTTAGTTATTGTTTACACAATGTCAAGACCTTTTCTGCTTCTCACCCCACCTCACCAGTGAGGAGGCTGGGGGTGCACAAGAAGCTGGGCGAGGACACAGCCAGGAGAACTGATCCCAGCTGACCACAGGGATATCCCACACCGTATGATGTCATGCTCAGCACATAAAGCTGGGGAAAGAAGGAAAGGGGGTGACATTCAGTGTTCTGGCATTTTTCTTCCCAAGAAACCATTACATGTGATGGAGCCCTGCTTTCCTGAACAGGCTGAACACGTGCCTGCCGATGATACAGTCTTTTAGAAACATAGAAGCCCTAGCCAGAAGAAACAACCAAATAAAGCTTCCTTGTATTCATTTTCAGAATCTCCACGGATACTATTTTATGTTCTAGTTCACACTATTAGATGCAGAAGAGAAAGTGAAAAAAATGAAAAATGCTTATTTCATCCAAGGAGGGAAAGCCAGGTATAATAGGGGTGTTTCACCATTTATTGTAACAAGTGTAAAAGACTCCAGAGCAACAATAAAACAAAAACTCCAAGAGAGGGTGCTTGTGTGAAAGAGAGCGTGAGGGAGGGGAGTATTCCTGAACATGCAATAAATAACACTCAACACCACTTGTCAAAAAATATTTTAATTTTAGCAAAAGCCCAGCATCACCAGTCTCACACATCAGAAGTTACAGAGTAGCATGTAACACATATTCAGGTGACCCCATGGCAAGAAACAAGTCCATGCCAAAGGATCACTTATAATTCCACAATTGTTACACCTTATATAAAAATATTTTCCAATTTTATATTTAATATCAGTGTCATCTGCTCAATATAAACTGCCACATTGTAATTTTCAAATAGTAGCACAGAATGTGTTTGATACAGTAACAAATAACTTTTTCCCACTTGTGGAGAAAGAAATCTCAATGAGTTACCTCAGAAATACTTTCACAAATCATTCCAGTATCTGATAAAAGTAGTGCTATAACAACAACATTAAGATTAAGAGATTATTTGATATAACAAATTCCACTGTTCTATATATGGATCTGCCTCCAAGGTGTCTAAATTCTCATGGTCTTTGTCAAGTAGGTAGTATTTGCTCATTGTAAAATCAACTTCATTGTCCATAATTGCTTTTGCATATTTGTGAACTTGGCACATGGGACATGAGAGAGGATGTAAAAAGGTGTTAATTTTTGTGGTTTTGTGTGGCTTATTTTAACAGATAATTAATTATGTACACCTTTCATTAATTTTCATTCTCTACAAATCATGAATCATCTGTCACCCTGTATTGCTTCTTTCTCAGTTCTGCGTTACTAACCCAAAACTGCTGCATAAGGCTTCCAAAACCAAAAATTCTACTGTTGAGGGTAATAAAAGCTGACACGTTGCCATTTGATCAGACTAACAAAGTTGAAGATTTCAGAATCCTAATCAGAACACATTTACAACATTCTCATTGAATTTACAAGTCATTACTCTTATACTAAAGTCAAATACTTCAGGTATTACCACCCTGCTTCTATTAAAGAGTCAGGGTATATAACCACTGCCAGATGAAGAGTTACCAAGAACTTACCATGAGGTATATATACAGTTTGCATAAACACAATTGGATTCTATAGCATATTCAATATAGGTAGCAAAATATAAAAATGGCTCAAACAAGTGAGTGTCTTAGCGTGCAAAGAAAACCCTTAACAGTACTTGGGAAATCAGCATATCATCTGCCATTGTAATACAAGCAATGCTTTCCATTTCACAGTCAGCTGAGCCATCCTGTAGTACCATAAAGATCTCAACTAAACTGGTATTAAAAACAAAATAAAATTGTAGAGTGCTCACAAACAGGCATTATTTAACTAAGGCACTGAAAGGTTTAGAAGTGGACTAATCCTTTAGTCTCACTGGAGACTAATTTTTATTAATGTTTTATTATTTACTAATCTATTATTATTATTATTATTTTACTAGTGTTTACTGAAACACAACACTTTTTAGTGCAGACTGTCAACAGATAGATATCTTTCTAGAATCACATCCAATGCATAAAATTTAGTTACGGCTTATGTGCAAAGGTTTGAGTATGACATGATTCAAGCTGTGCTAGTTAGTGAGAATTTACATTTGCTTCAGAAGGGTTATACAAGCTCATTAATGCAAGGTGTTTGATTTCTTGCATTATTAATTCAGCTTTACAATACATAGAAAAAATAAATCTTCATTAAACAGCCAAAGTAATTCACTTGTATATCAGCATCACCAAGGATCCTCTTCCATCTACAAGGAGTAAGAATAAGATTGAATGCTTAAGTGTTGACTGCACTATAATGTATTTGAAAGTTTTGAAGACTTAGAACATAATTTATCTACAGTTCAATACTGTAATGATAGATTCAAAAGCAATTTTGTTCCAAAAATACTAACCAGTATTGCTGCAATCCCCTTAACAGAGCTTCGTAAATGCTGAATAGTCTCACTACTTTTAACTATTAGACCAAAGCATCATCTGTCTTGCAATCAATTCAAACAGAGGACTGTGACTTTGCCCACTGTACAGAAGTCCTTCCTCCCAAGAAACCGTATTTAAGCTGAGGTACAACTGTAGTTAACCATAGATAGTTCTATAGATACTATACTTGATATTGTTTAGTAGGTGAATCCCCTATTCAAACATATCTTATGGTTTTGGACACTGCATCCAGTAGACTACTTAAAAAAAGGCATAAATTTGTATAAAAACAGAGATGGGTAATATACACTGTTAATAAGAGGGAGATGTTTTACAGGTTCAAAATATAATGAGAGTTAACCATGCAAAACTTCAGTACTTACTAAGGCTTGACATTGTAATATTCTTCTGGAGTCACAATTTTCAATCCACCAAAGTAGTCCAGGACCCAAATATTGGTGATGTTGAATTTGGCAAAGAACCAGTTATGATCCTTTGGCCAACTTTCCATTTCAGGGTGACGACTGAATAATGCTTTTTTTGCTAAGACCACCTCTGAATCATTCACCTAAACAATAACCAGCAAAATGTTACAGTAAGATACAGTCATGTGAAGACAATTTTTAGCTAAAAACACACTGCTGACTGCAGTGTGCTCTCTTCAGTTTAGCCATGTCTTGTCCCAGAGGACTCATTACTGTGGCAGAGTCCACTCCTCTTCAATGTGGTGTACAACCGGATACAAAACAGACAAAAACTCCAAGGTAGTTGATTTTAATATCAAAAGGGTGCTTTTAAAGTAAGTATGAGCAAGAAAGTACTTCACAAACATAAGAATAAATCTTTCAACAAATCACAAAACATAGAAGTATGGATTCTTGCCAAATTATTTGCAATGCAATGTTTTAGGTGTTACTTTACATCCTCTGCACTTGCTCACTCAGACACAAACAGATCCGAACCTGTTCAGATGCATACACACACACACATACACAAATAGGATAATCCAAGAGAATCTACAAGAGAAGGGAGCTGAAGTGTGTAGCAGCACTTGATATAAATGTGCAAATATTTTAAGGGTTAAATCAACAAGTTAGAGCACTAGATATAGTACAAGAGGAACTAATAAAAATAAATAATTCCATTATTGGCAAGAAACTCATGACAGCAATTAAAGGATTGCTGGAGTGTAATAGGCAAATACATGAGGTGTGAAAAGATCACATAAGAATTTAGACTATCATGTAAGAGAGAGTAATGATGACTAGTCCTCATCCTCAATCATTATCCTCAATGATGGGATTAAGGCCTTCAATGACTAACACATGCAGTTCTAAATTCCTTCTATGGGACAGCAAAGTACTGGTGCATGAAAGAATACTGCCCTGGCAGCAATGCCACCAGGTAATACAATGCACTTTTTCTGTCTCTAACACCTGTAACTTTACAGCTGAGGTTAATATTTACTGCGCTAAAGTTTCAGAAAAATGTATGTCACACTGCACAGACCAAAGAATTTAACCGAGCAAAAGAGATGGAATTTCTTCATGCTTCATTCACAAGAGAACTGTCTTAGACTTCTTAGTTTCAAAACATGTCTAGAGGAATGAGGGAAATTTCCCTCATTACAGTATTGTCCTCCTAAGTTCCTTGCTAATGACATGCCAGCATGGCTCCTGCAAATATCAAGTGGTAACTTCATTTTCCTCACACAGACAACGAGCTAGCCTTCTGGTATCAGAGCACATAACATCTCTTCATATACTTTCGCACAGAAATTCTAACCTTTCTCTTCTCCATCCACTAAGCAACACTATTTGATGCACACAATCTTGCCCGGTGTCACCTTTCAGCTGCTTACCTTCACAATAGTCCCACAGAAGATTATGTGGGCACAGAGGGGATTCTGGGGATCATATCCGTGCTTCTTGCAGAAAGGAGTCTGTGCCAAAGACACAGTCAAGGAGGCATTTGAATTGATCTGAAATGCAAGTAGTAAGAGAAGAGGTTTACAGACTGTTGTGAGAAAATTTCATACCTATCATATTTTCAGCTTTTGGTACTTGATTCAGCTCAGTATCAGTGGTAAAAAGAACAAAGCTGTCATCATCTTTTCCTCACTATTTCTGAAAGCCTACTTAGATGAGCTCTGAGTCTGTAAGAAAGCCCAGTTGAGAAGTGTGCTGAAGTGTGTTAGCATAACATGCAAACCTCATAGAACAGCGCTCCTTAAAACTCTGAATTCAATATACAGTTTAGCTATTTCACATTCAGATGATGATATATTCCAATTTACATACATACAGGACAGTACAGAAGACAAGCAGAGACAGTGAACTTCATTAAGTTAATTCTCATGGAAGAACAAAGGGTTACTGAAAGGTAACCACCCGAGTTTCACAACTGTTGATAAAATTAGTTAAAACCAAACCAACCAGCCAACCCTTGCATCAAAAGAAGCCTCCTGGCTGCCCCCAAACTGGTCAGCTCTTTTGAAGTTTAAAGTGAATTTTAAAAGTTAGGTTTAAAAAAAATCCTGAGTATTTAAATAAGATACCTACCTTGAAGAATTAAAGAAACTGTACTGAATTGTTTTTCTAAAACTAATTTGGCAAACACAGCTTGAAAAGTATTGGTGCAAAACAGGATTGCCTACGGCAGAATGCCACATACTAAAGTTCATTATCTCCCAGCAAAGAAAGTTCATGTGCTTTAAGAGACTTCGTTAAAAGAACTCAACTCAAAAAGAAACCCCCAAAAGTCACTTAAACACTATGCAGAGTGCCACTGAACTGATGAAACAGGAGCAACCACCTGACAGATAGGAAGTTGCTTAACTACAAAAAGCTGACTCATGATTATACAGCACTATCTCCTATTGGATGTCTCCCTGACTTGTGACTGTCGCAGTAAAAGGTTCCTGCTCTGTAACAGCAGGATAACGACCTGTTGAGAAGCCTCCTGAAGGAAAATATCCATTAGCAGTCTATACCACGATTTTTACATTATTCTGAAAAAAAAAAGGCTGTAGCTGGGGCAGAGAAGGAGATACTATACAAGATAAATTGGATTTTCTACAGCACTTGAGATAAATAATTAAACTATTTTAATTAACAAACTAAAGCCTGACAGGAAACAAACAAAAAAAGTTTAAAACAAAGCAAAGCCTGAAAATCTTCCATTATTTAAGTTTTCTGTTTGTTTTACTAATAATGCAATGGTTACTAGAACAAAAAAAAGTTTTCTAATAAAAGTGGCATACAATCGCTATTTCCCTAACTTTTTAGCCAACTCTCTCTTGACCACAGCCAAGCAAAAGAGCTGAGACAAGGCCACTCACACACCCCCAGAGCCACAGCATGCCAGCCCGCTGCCTTTGGTGGTGCGCTTGCCTTTATTCTAAGCTCTAGAGATTTAATTACTATTCCTTCAGTAGCCTGTGTAGGAGCCTTCTTTGCTCAAGTCCCACACTGCCACTTTCCAGTCCTTTTGGTATTTGTTGTGAAGTTCTCCCTGTTTAAATACCCGGTGACCCCTAAATTCTCTGGTCAGCTCTACTGGAAGCCTCAGCCAGTTCCTCTACCAGAGTTCTGCTTAGCAATTTTTCAGACTATGATTAGCAAGGAACTTCTTAGGAAGGCTTCTGAGTGTCAACGCAAAGAGCACTGCTTTACATTAGGTGTTCAAGGGCTAATAATTGTCCCCAGGGCTCACAAGTGAGGTGACATCCATAGAACAGCCAGCTAGCACCATTACATTACCTTAGAGACATGGTTTAGTAGTGGATGTGTTACGGTTGGACTTAATGATCTTAAAGGTCTTTTTCAACCAAATGGTTTATGAGTCCGAAAATGCTAACATAAACCCCGATTCCTACAAAAGAAATTCCAACCACCACTTGCTACCAAGCTGAAAAACTACAGGCAACCAAGAAAAATAGGACACTGCATTTAGTAACCTGCATGCTTCCAGGGCTTAAGTCTCCTTTTTACTGGGGTCACTGTGCGTACCCGCGGCTTGCACACACCGGTGCCAGCGCGGCCTTTGCAGGGACACCCCCCCCTTTCCTGCCGTGCGCCGGCTGAGGTGACAACCCCCCGCCTACCTGCGCCTACTCACCTCCAGGTCCTGCACGGAGATCTCCATGTCGGTCAGGTAAAGGTAGG
>NW_010165835.1:20166-23128 GCF_000695765.1 Mesitornis unicolor | reverse complement strand
CGCCCCCTCCGCCGGCGGAATGCCCTCCCCGGCCGCCAGCAGCAGTGCCGCCGCGCAAAGGAGCAGCAGCCCGGCCATCTCGTACCGACCGCCACCGACTACCGGGTGCCGCAAACACCGTCAACCCCTACACTTCTTGACCCCGCGACGAAAGGGGCGGGCCGCTTCTGCTCTCCGCCAATCCGAACAGTTCTGCCCGCCCTCCTTCACCAATGAGGGCACGCCGGGGGAACAACCTTGCGAGTGGGAAATTAGCCTGTCCGCTGTCAGCCAATGGACTTGCGATGTCTTCTCTATTCGGCCAATGAGGGCTGCTGGGAGGCGGGGACAACCCGCACAGCTTTCGTCGGTTGTAAACATCTCTGACAGCTCCGTCTCGCCGTCGGGAGTGGAGAGAAACGGGGCGAAGTCACTGATAATCCGGCAGCCAATGAAAGGCCTCTTCAGAACTCTCTACCAATCATCTTGCTCGATCCCGCCCGTAGCAGCTGGGGAGTTGCTTGCGCTCGTGGTTCGGTCGTTGGGCAGCGGAGGGCGCTGAGGGGACGTGGTGGGGCCGGCCGCGGCTGCTGGTGCCGCTTGTTCGGGTGCTCCGGGGCGGCCCCCGGGCAGCTGAAGCAGAGCCCGTCCCGCAGAATGGCTCCGCCCCCGTTCTGGCACCCACTCGCTGTAAGCTGAGACGTTTTGCAAGGTGCGAGTGAGGCGGCATAGGTCACGGCGTCAGCACCGTGCCCGGCAGCCGTCCCCACGCGTTGCCGCTGGTTCGTCTGGCCAGAGAAGTCAGTCAAATCTAAAGGGAGATTGTGGCCCCGCTATCCCTGCCTACTGCTCAGCCGGTCTCAAAGGCTGGTTCTGTGCCATGACAAGTGAGGAAAACCTTGCCAGTTAATTACAGCAAGCAGGGTCTGAAACTGGTGTGGACTTGTATTACCATTTGCCACTAGGCATAGCTCAGGTCTTGCCACTTGCAAACTGCAGGACGTATGTCAAAGTCATCTCTTCTACAAGACTTGGTTTTGCTAGTTGAACAACCTCCTGGCCTTCAATGCATTGCTTCCAGAAATAAATGCAGAGATACACCTTGTTTAATCCATGACCTTGTGCTCAGTCACTTTATAAAGGTTTGTATAAATAAATGTTTTTAGCTGTGGTAATATTGAGGCTTGGTTCAACTTCTCTGAAGAGATGGTGGATTTTGATTTTTCCACTTCAATCTTACCAAGTATATCTACATTACATACATAGCAATGTAGCACTGAGAAACACAAATTAGCTCATCGTGTGACTGCCATCTGTCCCCCGGTGCCCCATCACAGGGCAGACACATATCCAGGCACTGGGCAGGGCCGTGGGGCACTCAAGAAAAAAGGTGCTGGAATCAGGCTGTGGGCTTGCCAGGTCAATTCACTCAAAAGGTTTCTAGGAATGATGGTGCAGGCCAGATGAGTAATTTTGTTGGGCTGAATTCAGGGGAAAAAACCACACCACACTTCCCTACCATTTACGTACTGTCCTGTTGTTGTGTACAAGCAGAACAAAGTCATTTTTCCTCCTGTATTTCTCTTGCCTGCAGAGTGTGGGCAGAGATCCCAGGTTTTCCTCTGGGGCACCGACACAGAGAGCCTCCCCCTGCAGCTCTCTCCTGGCGATACTCAGAAGAAACCTGTGTTTTGTTAGAACTAAAAAGAAATTTTAAAAAGGCTTCTCTAAACCCCTAATGTGCAGGCATCCAGCTCAGGTAGGTAGCTGAGCTTGCGAGCAGGAACTGCTTCAGCAACAAAGGCAACAAGCAGCCTTGTTTGTGAGACAGGACAAGTGCTAACGAAAAAAAGGGCAAGAAAAGGAGCAAGGTGTAAGAGAAGAGACTGCACAAAAGGTTGCCTTTATGTCTGTAGGATTATACAACATATTTAGATGGGGGGCAGGAGTGGAACATGTCAAAAGGAAAAAGACAGCCGCTATCTGCAGGACTGAACGGAAAATTGAAGAAAGGGTTGAAAATCAACTAGAGGAAATGGCTTAGAAAAGAAAAAGGGATGAGGAAGATGAGCTGCAACTTTTCATTAGAGATTTTGCTAGCTAAACTAGAGTCAATACAGCTTCCTCTTTTCTCTCCCCACCATCTCATATCTCTAACCTTGTTCATGTCCTATTTGCATGTTTATGTATGTATCTATGTGTAAATATCTTTGTCAACGATCTGGATGAGGGGATTGAATGCTCCCTCAGTAAATTTGCAGACAGCACCAAGTTGCATGGGAGTGTTGATCTGCTTGGAGTTAGGAAGGCTCTGCAGAGGAACCTGGATAGGCTGCATTGATGGGACAAGTCATGAGGTTCAACAAGGCCAAGTGCCAGGTCCTGCACTTGGGTCAAAACAACCCCATGCAGCGCTACAGGCTTGGGGAAGAGTGGCTGGAAAGCTGCCAGGCAGAAAAGGACCTGGGGACATTGGTCAACAGCCGACTGAACATGAGCCAGCAATGTGCTCAGGTGGCCAAGAAGGCCAACAACATCCTGGGATGTATCAGGAATAGTGTGGTCAGCAGGAGTAGGGAAGTGACCCTGCCCCTGTACTCTGCACTGGTGAGGCTGCACCTCAAATACTTTGTTCAGTTTTGGGTTCTTCACTACAAGAAGGACATTGAGGCACTGGAGCATGTCCAGAGAAGGGCAATGAAGCTGGTGAAGAGTCTGGAGAACAAGTCTTATGAGGAGCGGCTGAGGGGGTTGGGATTCAGTCTGGAGAAAAGGAGACTGAGGGGAGACATCATTGCTTTCTTCAACTACCTGAAAAGAGGTTGTAACGAGGTGGGGGTCGGTCCCTTCTTCCAAGTAACAAGTGATAGGACAAGACCAAATGGCTTCAAGTTGCACCAAGGGAGGCTTAGAGTGGATATTAGGAAAAATTTCTTTACTGAAAGGTTTGTCGAGCACTGGAACCGGCTGGCCCCGGGGGTGG
>NW_010165835.1:0-19905 GCF_000695765.1 Mesitornis unicolor | reverse complement strand
GAGTGGTAGGGGGAGTTGGGGTGGATGAGCGTGTGAATGATTTTACTGGGGAGCAACAGAGTGTGACAGGGAGTGGACAGGAGGTGATTGGTGGGGTCAGCACAGGAAAAAAGGAATGTCATGAAGAGTATGTGGAAGCAATAGCATTTGCTACAGGGCAAAAAAAAAAAAAAGAATAGAAAGGAAAGAAAATAAAGGGGATGTGGGAAGCACAGCTGGCAATTAATTTTTATTTCCTTTTGTTTCAGAAGAAGAAAATGCAGAAAGGGGGAAAGCTTTTATATTCTGGAGTTTAGATGTATGTATTTGCTGAATGTGGCTGTCCTGCCTTTGCCAGGAAGGTTGCATTTACTGGAGCCACACAGCCCCTGCAGCAGGAGAGTCAACATGAACCTCGTAGAAAGCACAGAAGATCATCCACACTCCCCCTGCCACCATTGGGACCCTACAGCGGGATCACAGGGGCCAAGACCAAACGAACCATCCAAACAACATCTGCCAAGTTTTCTTCACCTTCTCCTTCCCCTCCAGCCTTGCAGCACATCCGCAGCCACCAAGGGGTGCTGCTGCCCAACCCCAGCTGCCTGCAGGGTTTGGGCTGATGAGTCTACTGGGAATTCTGCGCTCAACAGGATTTATGGAAGCAAATAGCATTGGCTCTCTGCTATGGAGAACAGGATTTATAAGGCTGAGTGCTCTACACCATAGGCACTGCACACTGGCATATAGACTGTCTTGCACATTGCAGTGAACGAATGGGGCTTGATTTGGTCCCCACTTTCTTGGATGGATAGCGTGGGGTGAACCTGCAGGGTGAGTGATAAAGCCTTTAACTCTTTCAGCTTGCTCTGAAACAATGTGTTATCTGAAGTAACTCTCCAGGCTCTCTTACTTCCTCAGCTAGATCTCAGAGAAAGGAGAAGGATTCTCTCTGTTGTGGTGCAATATGTCTAGGGGCTCCCAGCATCCTTGCATAACAAGGTCAAGAAAGTATTGCTAGCCACTAGTTCTCCTTTTCAACTCATGTGCTTATTTACATTTAAAAGAAAAGGTAAATAGACAGTAATATCTTACTGTCAATTGACCCAGTTTACTCCATCCAGGGGTTGGCTAGTTCATGGAACAGTCTTAATTTCAGTGTGGTTTATCTGCGATGGGCCTCAGGCTGAATCTGGAGGCTGTGTCTCCAGAGGTGTATTTTAGCCAGAAAGTGGATGAGGTCTCTATCCTGGCTACTGCATCATCATGCTCTGTCTGCTCTCTTCATAGCTGGTTTTGCCCTGAGCCAGCTCTCTCTTTAGATAGCATGGGTGTTCAATGGTCTGGGCAAGGTTTCTCTTCAGACTCACAGTCTAGCTCTGTGCTGGGCAAGGCTTCCTGTCTACATCGTGCAGTCTGTCCATGAACAGAAACCTTTCTTTGTCCAGATAACACTTGCAGGCTGTGTAGTCTGACTCTGAGGAGTGCTTGACTTGTGAGCCAGGCCAGCTCTCCACATCCCAGTGACAGCCAGAGTGATTAAAGTCACTTGCCGCTGCATTTGACAGAAGCGACTGACCTGTGAGTCAGCTCTGGCAAAAGCTGAAGTACTCAGTGCTTTGAAGTGCCAATGCTTGGTGCCACATGAGACCCACCATGCAAATTGTTTCTAAAAATGTTGGTTAGATATCCTCCTGAGGAGATACCAGCCCTGCCAAACAATACAGTGCTACTACTATTAGGAAATGGCACACAACACAGATCTTTGCTGAACACAAAAAGGTGGCGGGTGCTTGTGCATAATGCATTTATTTGTTCTCATCCTCAAAGTTCCCAAAATAACTTGCTTGGGAATTTAGCTTCTGCCCCTTTCATCTGTGCATTTTTTAAAAGATAGGTAAAATGAATATAGTGCAGACCTAATATTCAGCTAAAAGTCCTTTTACCTTTTAAAAAACCACCACACAGGCAGTTGCAATGCAAGCTTCCTCTGTTCAAAACCTCTTAGGGACCAGTAAATTTGTTCAGTTTACAGTCAGGCGATCTTGCTGTTCAGCTGGAGCTTGGACTGGTTGCGAGGGCCACCTGTGACATCGCTTTCTAGGACACTGAGAGATGAGCAGTAGAACTGGCCTGAGAACAACTTAATAAAAAACATTGTTGTATCCAGCTGTTGTATACCTGGAATTGTGTCAGCACCTATGTTCTGACTAACTTTTTGCTTGTTTATATTAAGCCTTGTTGTGTATTAAAACTAATATCTGGTAGAGGAGTTGGTCAGTCTAGAAGCAAGCTGTCAATGGTTGATGTTGATAATATTTGTCCCATCACCATATTAATATAATAGGATGTAGTCATGCCTCTTAATACCCCAGCTCATTTTGTTCTCTGAAGCTAGGTGGATCAGCAGTGAAAGAAGAGCTCTCTAAAGAGATTCAAGTGCTGCAAGAGATGATACTAGCTACCTGTACGCCACCCACTAGTCCCAGGTGGCCAGGTATGAATGAGGGTGATCTGCCCGAGGGTGATCTCTTTACAACAAGCGGACAACTCAGGCAAAGCATTGCAGTGGAAATGCTCCCTGTACAATACAGCACTTTCCTAACTTTACTTCACTTAGGGACAGGCTTTTGCCCAGAGCCTGGGAGTGAAGAAGCTTGATTAATCCGAACCATGATGTTAGCATTCAGGTGCAGGCTGACAGTCAGCAACACGTGACATGATTCAATCTTTCCGTTAGTCTCTGTCACCTTTTTTATGTGGGCACTGAGCAACACACAGTCTCACACTCCCTGTCTAGTATAGCTTAGAGGGAATCACTTATAACTGTGTCCTTTCATTTAATTCATTTTTGGTAATGGGGCTTTCCCATTCACATCAGTTCCTGGGGGTGCACAGTGCCTGGCACGTGAGTGCGTGTGTACACGCGCGGGTGCTGGCCCACGACCGTGTGTGTGTGTGTGTGTGTGTGTGTGTGTGTGTGTGCTCCCAGACATGCTTCGCTGCAGCTGCAGAATTAGAGCAAAAACGGTAAAAAGCATTCCAGCTGACTTCATTTCCTGCTGTTTTTTGCTGATAACTCCCTGAAGAGGAGGGCGAGGCTTAGCGTCCGCTGTGTTAGTTTAATGCTGAGGGGGCGAGGGCAGGGTCGGTGGGAGCAGATATTCCACAAAACGGTTAGCAGAATGGTGGGTTCAAAAAGCAACTTTCCCATAGAAAACACTGTTCACGTTCGCTTCCTGTCAGCTTGCCATTGTCAGAGTAGCTGATGCGTAAACCCAGCCCAAAACAGGATGTTGGCTTTTAGAGTTGATTGATCTTTGAAATGCAAGTGCTTTTTTTCTGTGGTTGCCCTGTCCCCCTTTTTTTCAGTTGAGAATTGAGTTGCTTAAGTAGGAACAGGAAAGGTTGACACCCCATTTTCAAGGGGTCAAAAACCCAACCTGGTAACAGCTGCTGATTAATAATATGAATTCTGGAAAACTGCTTGGATAGCAGCAGCCAAATCCAGGCAGAGAGGTGGACAGACCAAGCTCAGATACTGGCACTGACAGGCAAGCTCTACTAAACAACTCTAAACAGATGCCTTAACGAAGTACAGAGATTCAATCTGTCTTGCAGGGACCCACAGCTCCCTCCACCCTTTGCTCATCCACCACCCTGACAAACATACCTTCCCAGATTCAGTACCCACACAGACACACCCGAATGAGATAGTTCTGTGGACACAAATAACTGAGTCAACAATTCAGATGCCTCCAAAAACTCTTTCCTGAGTGGTCTTTGAACAAAGGATATCTTTCCTGCATCTCCTTTCTGTTGACCTAACACTCTATAGAGGCCTCATTGTCCATACTTCATAGACAAATCATCGTGTTTCTAAGCACAGGCAGAATGAGTTATGTTACTTCTTTTGCAGGCACGCCGAGATGAAGTATTTCCTTGCACCGCTTCCCCACATGCTGCCTGTAGCGGGAGCACCAGCCATTTGGCCTGAGGCGAACTTCTTGTTTTGGCCTCACATATCTTGAAAAGAATCAGCTGGGAAGCAGCAAAATCCAGGCATCCAAAAGCACATTTTCTCACTCAGATGAAATTTTGTCCTAGAGTTTGTTTTAATGGCACTTCTGATGACTGCACTTTTTTCCTCCTGAGCAGAACAGATGTAGAAACTTTTCATATATGAAGAAGTTAGTCTCATAGACACTGCTATATCCCAGAAGGTTTGTAAACAGAGATACACACAGAGATGCAAAGTAATACTCTAAAATATCTCACGTTCATACTTGCAGGTATACATCATGTAAAACACCCAGTTCCTTAGTACAACCTCCCTTAATAATGTTTGTCATGAAGTTCTTGCAGATAAAGCACGTGGGTTGTTTGTTTCAGATTTTCTAGTGTTTTTCAGTCTAGAAATAAGAAAGTCTAGAGCAAATCTACACCTCACATCTTCCTGTCTGGAGAAAAACATACACTAGATTTCTGTGTGTTCTCTCCTTGCTCCTTCAGGAAGAAAGATTTAGCATTAATAAACTGAGTACTGTGTACCATGCTCAGAGCAATGGCATTTGGGAACTCTGCTGGCAGAAAAAAATTTGCCTTGTGGCAAGATACTTTGGAGCAGAAATAGAGTGAAGAATTGTGGTGGGGCAGCTGCAACTACCTTTGCTTTATTAGTATGGGTAAAGTGATACTATCTCTGCCTAGCAGTTTCCTTTTCTGTAGACCTAAGCAAACAGTTTCCTCTGCAGAGTACAACCCCTGAAACCAAAAAGAAAATACTGAAATAGAACCTGAGTGGCATGAAGCAACCATTGGAGGCATGTGATTTTGACGGTCTGCTGCATGGCAGACATCTTGAAAATAACACCTGTGACCACTGTCCACAGCGAAATCCCCACCCAAGAAATCCTCCCTCTGTCCCAATAGCAGGCATGGGCAGCCAAAGCATCCTGCCCTCCCTGCCTCACCCTGCTTCTCATCAGTTCCGTTCCTATCCCGACTCCCAATCTACCATTGTCAAGACTCTAAGAAATCAGTAGGATTTCCAATCAAGAAGGAATTTAATATTTATATTTCTTTTAGGTTTTGAAATATTTTCCCATAGTTACAGCATCTTCTGGTTGCTTACAGTAGAAGGATTTCAACTAATCCAGTGTTTCAGCAACGGAAGATTAATTAGTCCTCTTGCCCAATCTCCAGATTGCAGCAACACAGCCTATCATTCTTTTGATAAGGACTGAGTAGCTGTTGTATATTGAACTTGGGAGATAATGAGATCATTATTTAAATCTGCCAATTCCACAGCAGCCCTACACCATGCAGTACAGGAAAGTTAACTATACTGTAAGAACAACTATGTCAAAATGATTTATTGGTAACAATAATTCAGGATATCATGATGGCCACATTTAAATCCATTCTGGAGTGTTTTCCTCCATAGCCAGCAGGGACTTGGGCAACACTGCGAAGGAAATGTATGTATCCCTTTTGGGAACGATGCTTTAACCCTCTTCTGCCTCCGAGGTATCATCCCAAACTGAGACATGACATTGTGTCACTCTGCAGCTGCATGCAAGGCAAGGAAGCCAGCAGAAGACAAAGGGAGTGTTTCCAAATTCCTCTGCACCACCCTGCTCTCAAGAGGTGGGGACTGAAATTCTTGAGAAGGAGCATAGGCAAACAGTTGCTAAAAGAGATGTCTAATTTACAACACCATGATCTGAACGGAAAGGCAAACTGTAGCAAAACATTCCTGAAGCTTATTTTTTTCCATCTGAATTTTTCTACTACCACGGGAACTTCTCGTTTCCAGTGCACAAGTCCATCCTTCTCTGTGAAGGGAGGGAACATCTTGCACCTTCTGACCTGGTAGCCTGAGACACGAGTTCAGGGTGGAAAGAGCTAGTCCTGCTTTACAGCTTGCCAGCGACACCTTGTGTGGGGTCCCTCTGCTTGTGCCCACATTCGTCCTGTGCCCATCACAGTGGAGCCCTGTTGAGGAGTCAGGCAGCGGCATGGCAGTACTGCTGGTATTACTGTCATCCTTGTGAGTCCCAGCCGTGCAGCAAAACACCGAAGCCTTAAATTCTGTTCAAATACGATAATCACCCTCGCTCTGCTCCTCTTCTGCTCCTCTAACCACTCTAAAGACAGTCCACTGCTGACTGAAATTACATGAAAGTGTGAAGGAAGAGAAGGAAAGCTGCAGTCAGAGGCAAAAAAGATCTTTCTCACAAATAAACAGCAAGGAAGAGACCCTGCAGGCTTGGAGAGGGAAGAGTGGATAGGGGAGAGATTCAGGCAGAGACACCAGGGGACCAACTGCTAGCAGAGGAGAGGAATGGAGGCAAAACGGGGCAGGGGAGGAAAAAATTAAGGTGATAGAAAATACGGAGGGAAGAAAGAAAGGAAGGGACAAAACGCACATATGGTGTCCCCAAGTTTGGGCACAGCAGCAGAGTTTGCTGCTTGTTGTCTCATGAGCCCAGCAGTCCGGGATGGACAGTATCTGTTTAGATTTGTGTCTAAATTTAAACCCCAATTGGCTTGCCTCCCCCTCCTCTTCGCTCCCTCCCTTCCTCTCACCCACCCGCCCTTCTTCCTTGTTCGTAGTGCAGGGCCACTCGCTGGGCTCTGTCAGTTTTTGAGCTGAGCAGGAGCTCGGATATTACATACCCTCCACAGCAGCGCACTTTTGCTCTGGCTCGGCTGAAGTTTTCCCACAGATAAGAGGGAAAGGGGTGGGGAAGCAAGACTGCCCCGAGGACACCTCTCTCTTGCAGGACATGGAGGTAAAGAAAACTTTTTATTTCCACTAGCTTGTGACTAGCTCCTCAATCTGCATTAGCCCCACCTTGCAATTTCTCCCTAAAGGCAACTCAAAATATCTTTTCACTGAGGTTCAGATAAATGTCTCCTCCCCCCACCCCAGCCCTGCCATACACCTCAGAATATTTTGTGAGTTTTAGTCTAGATTTGGAAAGTAGGGGGATGGTATGGGGAGAAATTACATCTGTGAAAGGGGAACGAGGAAGGACTGCTATTTACTTTTTTAGTCTCTGAGGTGGGAGAGTTACATTTTAAAAGTATCATTTTGAAAGGAGGTTTTAAAAATTCAGTAAAAACAGGGAATAAGGAGAAGTGAACAAACCATACAGGATTAGCAGGCTCCTTGGGCTTCGTACCCAACCCATGCAGCAGCAGCTGTGATTTGGACGCTAAGTGGAGTGTCCCCCCTGTTCCACGTGGATTGGGCAGTCTCACTTTCATTATCAATAGAGCATTTTGGTTCAGGAAAGGGGACCTGAGCACTGTTGCTTCAGTGAGGTAAATCAGTAGCACACCCTGAGAGGGTTTCCTGTGTCTTTTCTGCATGCTGTGTGTCCCGTGCTTCAGGAGAGTTGGAGCTTGTGTCTCTGGGTGAGCACAGGGCTGGTGGACAGGGGTGTAGAAGCAGGAGTCACGCTTCCCTGGCACTTAAGTCCAAGCCTTCTCCTGTGTAGCACCCTCTTGGGCAAGGCAGTTCACCCCTCCTTGCCTCTTTTCCCATTCATACAGAGTGGGAGTGATGGTGCTTGCTTCCCTCATGTCAGCTTTTCAAACAATTTTTTAAGTGGCAGAGGAAAAAAAATAATTTATTTTTAGGAGAGGCAAGCAAGATAGAAAGGCGATTACAACATTGGCAAAACCTCAAATGACGAAAGAGGACTTTTGGTATTTCTCTCAGCTAAACACAGATGTTACTAAACACTTGATATTACCTTCCCAGAGAAGCTTTTTGTGTGTTGGTGCCACAGGAGACACGGAAAAAAGTCATTTGAAAAGTCATTTGGTGCATTTGAGGCACCACTACACTTTTTCTTTGAGGATTTCTAGCGCATATCTCAGCCAGGCAGTTCTGATAACACCCAGGTGCTAACATCACAGTCCTTGTTATCTGTGCTGGCCTGCCCTACAGGCAAGGGTAAAGATTGGGGATGTTCATTACAAGAAATTCCCTCAACAAGCTGTCTAAACAGATTTTGGTGTGGAGAAAGACCAAGCAGTGGTCAAACCAACTCAGCACAAATTACATGTGGCATCGCAAATATATATAGCTTTATAAGGGTCTTTAGGTTTGACAGAGCCTGGATCAGTATCTGTTAACACCTGGTTTATTATTTTTCACTATATAGTATCCTGTAATGTCTCAGAGGGGAAGGGGAGTTGAGCTTTTAATTTAACTGCTGTGCACAGGAAGCCACATATGAAGCAAAGACTAACTTGGGGCTGGAGCAGATATTTTGTCATGCTGCGGACGCTCCCCCCCCACCCCCTGCCCTCTCCACACACAGAGGACTGCACCCCTCGAGTGTTTTCTGTTGTCTGCTGCAGCAGTGTTTCAGAGTAGAAAGGGACAGACCTGCCGTTTCCTTCTGGGAGACACATGTGACACATACGGCAGATCTGAAGGTCAGGAAGCTTCTCTGAAGTATTTAACCTAAGAGCTTCCTGCTCTTGAGTCTGTTCCTTTGCCTTGATTTCCCATTCTTTCCCCATGTTACCATGTTTTCTGATCATCTGTAGATTGCTGCATCCATTCTTATTTTTAAAACATCTCAACTTGCAAGATATTTTTTAAGTAGTGCACTTGGTCTTCCCTTCCTGCCCCAACCCTCCAAAAAAGTGGTTAATGTCCCAAAGGTAAGAAGGTATTAGACCAAAATAGAGCCAAGAGCAGAGACTTGCATTCCCACTTGCCAGTTCTCTGTTCTGTTTCTTCCTCAGAGCATCTCACAGGCAGTGTGAGCAGGGCTCAGAAACTCCTACAGTCTTCTGCTTTAAAAACAGATTTAATGTTCCTGTGCAACAGGAACTTGCAGTTCTGTCATTTCCCCATTTGCTTCATCAGGGCAGGCAGAGCTGCTCTGTGCTTTCCTGCTGGCACAACTGGCAAGCTCCTTCCTCCAGTGGGACACAGAAGGATTACCCTACATTAAGGAAAAAAGTGCAGAGGGCTGACCCGGCCAGCCAATTTCCATCATGTCTTTGGCAGGAAAAACCTATTTTTGAAAAGCCCACAGAAGCAAGATAGTTGGGATCGCTTTCTCAGAGCGGTTAGTGTGGTTTTGCTGCTCCTTGGGGGTTAGTACCTACAGTCTTGGCCATTCTGCTGGCAGGGGTGTGCCACTGTAACTGTAACGATTTAAGACCCCGAACAGAGAAAAAAAGGCAGCAAAACCCCATTCTTCCAGTTCATGTGATTTTGTGAGTCTGCTGCTTCAGTTTTGGGGTTTTTTGGTTTTGGGTTTTTTTGTGTTTGTTTGTGTTAGTGTGTGTGTGAAGACCAGCTTGATGCAAGATAGATTTGAGAATCAGTTTTCTTTTTAGTCTTACAACTGATGAAAGGAATTTGAAATCATGTGTCTTGTATCACAGACTGTTAACACAAAGAGTTAATTTTTTACAAATGTGTAAAGCTGGCATTGATGAAAGCTAAACCACTTGTAAAAAAAGCAGCCACTAAACCTTCTTTGTGTTGATGGTACAAAGAGGATCAGAAATTTGGTTGTTGGTTTGTTAGTTTACAACTTCAGAGTTGGTCCAAGCTGCCTAACACCCATGGCTGTACCAAACCTTGGTGCACATGTTGTGAGTTAAGGCATCCACTGAAAGTGCTTGTGGCTTTCTGCAGCCCAAATTCAACAGCAGTCACAGCATTCCTCTTCCCAGCCTCTCTGTAGGAGCTTGGGAGCATGGAGACATTTGAACTTTGCTTGCACAGCAAGAGGAAGCAATCCAAGACTGAGTTCCACTGTGATGGCTCCCTAAGGTGCGATGGGTTCCCTAATCTGCGAAGATGCGGCAACTAGATTTATTTTGGAAAGGCTCCCCTCTTCTTTGTGCCTACCAACAGATTTCATTTATTTCTGCGACATCTCCATTACCATGTCTCTTTTCTGCAGCTAGCTCCTGCTAGATCTTCATTTTGCCTGTTGCTACACTGGCTTAGGAGAGGAAGGGCTTTTCCAGGGCTGAAAGCAGTTCTCTGCTTGCTTCACCACTTCCCTTCTGGGCAACCTACTGGATACGGCTCCAGCCCCAGGCCCTGTGCTCTCCCAACACCACAATGTCCTCATCTGGGACATTTGGGGAATGATAGGGCCACTGCTCTTTCCAGTAAACCTCCTTCCTGTGTCAGGTGAGGATAGCACAAAGAGGCCCTGGGTCCTGCCCCACTCCTCTAGCAAGCAGGAGAGCAGCATGGAGAAAATTACTCTGAGTCCTCTGGTCCCCATCTCACTGGGACACTGCAGAAACCCCTTGGGCTTCAAACATGTCCTCTCCCTCAAGAGGCAAGGTCAGAGGCCATTGCTTCCCTTGTGCTGTGGTCAGCCAGACATCACAACTGAGCACATTTCCAGGTCCAGTATCCCAACTGCTGCACCCTTCCAGGGGCTACAGGGAATGATGCCTTTGCCCAAACCGCAGGGCAGCTTGCTTTCAGCAGAGATACTCACCCTGTCCCTAGGAAAACTGCACTAAGAATATGTGACCTGCCACCCAACAGGACTGATGTGAAGGGGATGAAGGAAAGGGTACTTGGTATTGTGCAGCTGAGAGGGCTCAAATTGGTATGCTTTATGGTCCTCAGAGCAGCAGGAGAGTAAGCCACGCAGAGGTGAGCCAGGCCAAGCAAGGTCTCTGCCCACCCTTGCAGCTGTGGAGCCAAGATTAAGTACAGGCATTAACGCCATGGTTAGCTCTGCCAGGAAACAATTCCCCTTTCCCAGGAAGTTCTGCTGTTTAGCTTTTGTTCCAAAAGTCAAAACATTCCTTTTCCACTCTTCTTTTTTCTTTTTGCTTAACAGAACATTTTAACCTCAAATACACTTGTTCTCAGTGTTTCCTCCCAAACTCATCAAAATGACACCTTCACACAGAGTGTCTGTGTAGATAAAGGGAAGGGTATTTAAATATACTAGGACAGGTACCATATGCCCCCATTTTACTCCTCAGGTCTGGGCAGATTTAGGACTTACCGGACAGTAAATAGTATGTCTGCAGTGGAGGATCCTGGAAAGCAACAGGTTTGCCAGACTTCCACATCCCAGTGACTGAATGAAGCCTCCCTCTTGAAGGACAGAAAGGAACAAAACCAAACTCCATGGGCTTGCTGTGGCCCTTTCTTGTACCTTGCAGAGGCCCTAGAGTAAATGGTTTGCAGAATTAAACCTTTTCCTGTGTCACTGGAGAGGGATGATGCTTCTGAACGCCTCCCCTCCCTCACTCCTCATTTTAACCTTTGGTCATCTGAGTACCCCAGGTCATGGTGACAGCATTTTGGAAAAGCCTTCTTTCCTGTACTTCACAGTCTAACTGGCAAGGTGCATTACTGTTGAGCAGCATACTATGCATACCTTCTCATACATTCCCAGGATCTGCTTATCTGAAGAACAGGGGAAAACATGAGCATTGCTTTATCACTAGGTGCTGCTAGGAAACTCTGCTGGTTTTCATCACAGAAAGGACCAAGCCCATATGAACTAGGGGTGGCTTTCCTTTCTGTTTCCATGTGATTGCTTAACAGTTTTAGAGAAGTAGATGCTCCTTTTCCTAAAACACCAACTGAGATGGCAGCTGTACCCACCAGCAAGAGAACCTGTTTGGAGGACGTATCTATTTTACTGGTGAAGCCTTCTTGCCACCTTTAGGTGCTATAATACCCCAGAGACACAGCTTGGTGACTTGCAATTATATGCCTTTAGCAGTTTGCAACACGACATGCATAAGAATGAATTTGGTCTTGAGACAGGAGGTCTGTTGTGTAAAGAGAAGTTATTATTACACATTCACTGCACAGTTGCTTCACACCTAGCAATTGTCAGAGGCACAGGGCACTTTCTTCTTATGGAGTCTCACGTAAGCACAGATTTAAATCTCACTTAATTCAAGCCACAGTGTATCCAGCTATGAGTCTTATGCCAGAAACACTTTTATATTAACATCAAGTCTGAGGCATATCTTTATGATATCTTGTTGTCAGTACATAGGTCCTGCTAATGTACTGACAAGGATAAGGCTTATCTGTCCCATTAGTGCCAAATGATGTTTTCACCTGTGAGAAAGAAAAAAAGACATCAGACCAAATTCTTGTCAGATGTGAGCACTGCTAAAAACAAAGACTCAGACCTCACTTGCCAGATTGGCAGCTGGTATAGATGCATGCCCTTCTTCTTTTATTCTTCAGCATCAAATTTTAAAAGACCTCAAAACCCATACCGCAGGGAGCAAGGCAGTAAGCTGGATTTTGTATACAAGTGTCCTTATGCAGATAAGTCCGTATACTCTCTATAATGAGATGCACGCAGTGTTTTGGTCAGCATGGATGACTAGTGGCCAATCTGCAAAGGATATTGATTTACCACTGGCAACTTCAACAAAGCCACTGTTCAGCTTGGGCTTCTCAAATGCATGCTCTCTGCGTGACTGTACCACAGCTCAAGTCGTGTTTTTGTACAAGTCAGTAGCTATGGCATGCAGTGATGCTCTTCTGAGCATCTTGAAGTACTTCACAAAATATAATACCTTTCCCTCATGCTTTAGCACTGAACCAAGCTGTGTGCTGCTTCTTAAGGCAAGAAATATATTGCTCACATAAATCACAGCTTTTCAAGCACAATGAATTAATGTGTGCAGTTTGGAAAGCTTCGGTATCTAAAGGATGCAAACCAACGACTTGTTCAGAGAAAGACAAAAAAATGCAAAGGAGAGGGAGAGCAGACTCAGAAAAATGGATTTAAGTAAGTCAGTGTGGCTTTGCAGTGAGACAGAGGACAGTACTCTAAAACTTTTAACACAGAGGAAACAGAATTAGTGCATGGGAAAAGTGACACATCTAGGAACAATAGGACCCAATTAAAGGGAAGATGTATATCTCACTGCATAGTAGAAAGGATTTCTAGCAGTGAGGTATAGCAGGGTTTGGAATAGTGTATGTAAGCCAAATGTAGTGGAAACCACTTTCCCGTGAGAGATTAAAAAATAGACTGGACAGAGCATTAGGAAGATAATAGCATTTGAGCAATAGCATTGATGGGGCCATCAGAGGGGCAGGACCATACTGTTTCTGCAGTTCTTCCATGTGTGGGGCTGCTAGCAGAAGGTAGTGACTGTTCAGCATCGGGCCCCAAAGCTGTTCATGATTCCTTCCTGCCAAAACACATTGTTTAAGCCCTGCAAACTTATGCCTATGGGAGACTTAGGTCAAAATAAATTGTCATCATATCTGCAGGAGTCTGGGAACCATTATTTTACTGCCTGTGTAAAACACAAACCCAGTTTTCTTTGTATTCTTTCTCCCTGTTTTAAGAATGAGTTTCTTTATCCTTTAAAACTGTGTACTGCAACAGCTATCATGGGTTATTCAAGTCAATCATCTTGAAATACCTTTCTGCTGAGTACCATGTTCCCCGATGTAAGTTCAGATGAAACATGTTCTGTTTTCACATACAGACACTTGAGCTTGTGTGCCAGGTTTCCTAGGAATTTTGCTCCTTGAGTCCTGCAGCGAGCATGTATTTAACTTGTGAAATGTGCGCAGTATAATTTCGCTTCCCATTTAGTCTTTACAAAGTGCACAGAGTTGTAAACACTGTTCCCCCAGGCAAACCCAGCATTTTCATGCCCAGTTTCAAGGTATTCATTCCCAGTTAGAGGTGGAGGGGCTGTCAATGCAAACAAAAGCAGGCATGCAACACCAGTCCTCTAGACAGCAGGTACCTGTGAAGAGGACAGAGTGGATTAAAAGGGATGGACTGCTGGATACAGTGGAGCATAAGGTGACAGGTGACATAAAGGTAACAAGTCAGACAGGTCACCCATACAGAAAGCAAACAGTCTTATCACCTTCTCTTTCATCTCCCAGCAAAATGGAAAGTCGTCTTTTCCACTCATATCAGAACTTCCGATCTCATGTAATATCAAGTCCTGCTCTGTACAGCTCAAGAAGCCTTTGCCCACAGCCACCCAGGGATTTCTTCTCAGCCCATCTCCTTCTGCTCTTTGAATGCACTGGGCAGGGCACTCACCTTCCTCAACTCTGCCCTCTCACCCCAGTCCCCTGCCCTTGGCACTGGTATCTCACACTACGCCAGTTCTCACCTCAGGTGCCCAATGTGTGTGACTCACCAGTGATGCTCTCCATGCCAGGTCCTGCAGGGCTTTGCTCAGGAGTGGTGGTGCTCAGGGTCCAGTCTTACAGGGTCCATCCGCTGCAGCAGGTTCACACTCTGATCCAGCAAACTGAAGCCTTCATCATCTATAGCAGCTCTTCTGCCTTTGTAGCAGGTACCAGTTTACTCCATAGATTCTCAAAGGCCAAAGCTGGAAGGCTTTTCTTTTTGTAGTTCATGGGAAAGAAAAGCTATGAAGTAATGGAAATATACTTTATTTCTTCTGCCTCTGCTCTGCAACTGAAAAATTACTGGATCATTTTCTTGTAAGCTGAACATAATTTTTCTTCTCCACAGCTTGCATTTTAAGGTTCATGAATTCAGTGACATGCTGGCCACAGCTTCCTAGTGCTGATTTACTCGCTGAGCAAGTGGCGTGCAGGCACTTAGCCCATGCTTCCTGTACACCTGGTTCCAGTGGCCCAGCTTTAACCTAGAGAAACTGTGCCTGAGGCTGAAGGAACTTAGTCCCCCTTCTTGCCACAGAAAGAACATGTATGAGTAACAATCAGCCATCAGGAAAAAGAAATAGAGCACTAAGTATGTAGAGTATTTCAAAGTTCTAGCAAACACTGCATTTCTCCTTTACAGAGTTGTTGGGAGAATTTTGTAAGCAGATTAACTCAGAAACAGAGATAATTATCTTTCTCAGATCACAGAAAAAATCCATGTCAAAGGCTAAGCTGCAGCTCAAGAATTACTTGCATGCATTTTCCTTAGGGTATATAGTAAAGTCATTTACCTATGGAAATCACTAAATTCCTAATGAATCATGAGAGCTGATGCACACTGGACTGAAAATTCAGACAGGCATTTTCAAACATAACTGCAAATTACAGCTGCCTGAATTCATCTGCCCAGCATAGGGCCTGGTTTTCAGGGGTCTCACAGACTGGAGATTACGGACGAAGCCAAAGGGAGGGCAGCTGCTGAGAAAGCAGCTTTGCAGACCTGGGTCCTAAGTGCTGCTAGGGCTGCTGAGCCCTCCAGGGTCCAGCTTAAAAGACACCTCTGTAGATACAGCTTAGCATTCACACCTCAAGCTGGCTGCTAGCTGTGTGCTTGCTATCGCTTTACTCTGCTCCATATCTGCGTATCTTTTTCGACTAAATTCCTGGCTCAGATAAATACGAACCTCCTTCTCTGACCTGCCTGTATCCAGTGAAGACCTAATTTAATAGCAATGTGTTACAAAGATAGCACAGTCCTAACTGATGAGTCCTGGAAACTACAGCAGTGGGGAGCTCTGTGTAGGCTCATTTACCCTTCTGATTTTCTGCTCCCAGCATGATAAATGAAGAGGAGTTCAATCCCTGTGCTGCTACAACTAGACTGTCTCTAGTGTTGAGTTTAAATGGAGAGGTATCACAGTCTACTTAAAGCATTTAACTGAAGTATTTTGATTTGTCCCTGCTTCTTACATTCTCTGTGTCTCTTCTTTGACAGTTCAGTGACTTCAGTTTCTAATTTGACTTTCTGAATAGCTTCAGATCAGATAATTAATGCACACTGCACATGCACCTGCTTTAAGTTCATCCTCTTTAACCATTCTGGCAGTCCAAGAGCAGTCCTTTCCTCATCCCACCTGAAGCATCTTGCATCTGAGCCTCCTTCTGTTGAAGTCCATCTTATTTCAGATCTTTGCTAAAAGCAGGGCTTTTTTCTTCAACCCACATGAGACAAGCAAGGGAGAAGCCAAACTGGATAGCAGTTGAAGGGTGATTCATTGGGCTGAGCTGATTCTAACTGCAGGGGCTGTTCCATTCGCTCAGCTGTTTCTGCCTAAGCATCTCTCTGTGTGTAGGTGAGAGCAGGGTGCAGCCTCACATCATGTCTACAGCTGCAGGGCTGTGGAATTCACTTAAAGCAACACTATGATTCAGATAGTTTAAAAGAATTCTTTTCTGCAAGACATATTTTACCCAACAGAAAGCTGTTCATCTCAGAGGCCTCTGTCAGATAACCACAGTTCATGCATTTTATTCCCTACTCTGAAATAGTACATAAACATCCTCAGTCTTCCTGTCTCCCTCTTTCTCCCCTGTGTCTTAGTGGAGGAGATGGGGCTTGCATAAGATTGGATGCACTTGCCTCACAGACTTCACTGCTTCCCCTCTCCCTGTGGACTGCCTGGGAGGTTTTGCCGGTTGTTCTTCTGTTAGCTCTGTCACCCCCGTCCTTCTAGAGCAGCAAGAGCTCCCTAGATCAAGGCCTGGAAGTACACACAGAGAGGCACCAATTAATTTAGGGAAAGTTGACAGGCTGTGTACAGTTCCCAGACAATTAAGAAAAACAGACGTCTGAGAGGGGAACACTGGGAAGCTGAGAAGGATCCTGGGGAAAACCCCCGCCAGGAACAGAGTTCTGGACAAGCAGCTGGTGCAGACAGCACATGAGGTAAGGAGGCTGTGTCTCACAATGGCCATCACTGCTCTTCTCCAGCACTGCCATCTCACCCACCACCCATGGAGGCATTTGCTAGTAAGTGTGCATATCTCAAGGACAAATCCTAGATACTGGTTGTACAAGTGGCTAAAGACACACGGGAAGCAATACGCTCCAGGCCAGACAGACCGCCGTCTTGGGAACAGCTGTTGTCAGCTGTAGATTAGGACATCAGCATCACTCTACAGGGGTAGAGAACAGCCCTTGGCTCCAAAGGAGCTATTTCACATCTGGAGTGTCTGTGAATTCCTAAAACAACACAACCTCATCAGCTTACCTCTTCAATGGATAATTTCTGAGAAATAGCCCCTTTCTTTCCTGTACATGCCTTTCACTTATATTATCTGTAATTTAGATGTCTGCAGTAGCTCATGTCTGGTTGTGCCAAGTTTTCAGACAGCATTTGTTGCTAAGGGGCTCACATGAGATGGAGAGGAGTTAATGACAGGACTATATAGTCTGCCTGACACACCAAAAAAGCCAGAGGTCTTCCTGAACTAAGTTGAAAGCTGTGTAGATGTTCATCTAAGTTTGGAGAAATGAAAAGTGGTGCTGCTTGAAAAAGAGTGGAGATCTTCAGTTGTTTAAGAAATGTTGCATTGGCTCTCAGATGACGCTGAAATCCTGCTGCCAAGGTAATACCCACTGGCCTCCTTCATTGTGACCTTTAAGAGAGTAGCTGAGGGCTGTATTTGACTGGGCATTTCAGAGTAAGTGACCTTATTTTCAGCATCCCAATCCAAATTTTCATAATCTCGAGCAGTAGAAATGCACAGTGTATCTACTGCAGGATTTTGGATCACTGGCAGCACTCGTTTTAGAGGCACAAAGTATTTCCCCAAAACCACTTAAGACTTATAGTAAATTTATTGGAGAAAGACTGCAAATATGTCAGTGGTGTTCACCTGGAGCAAGCTAAGAGCTCTGCAACATCAATTTTGTTCTTTTAAGGCCAAGTGATCATTATAGTGAGCAAAAAAATGAAAAGTAATTTTTTGAAATAGTTTGTTCCAGATAAATACAGCCAGTATTTTTTTTAATAGACATATTAGCTCAAAGGAAATAGCAAGACATTAAGTTCCCAGGACTTCATAAAGGGAGAGAACAGATTAATCTAGTCTTCTAGTAAACTTAGTAATTGCAGAGATCTTTGTTAAACTAGTTGCGTCTTTGTATCTCAGTGCTTAAGGTTACTGATGGCTCAGCTCCAGTTTGCAGTGTACAGGGTACTGCTGGCTAGTAGGTAGATGGTTTGAAATATATCACCACCTACCTATCAGATTTTGAATCTCACTGTATTTTTTTTCCTTGAAGCTGTAACATCTTAAATATCTCAGCCTCTTCTAAAAAGGCATGTCTTGCCTCATCACAGCAGACTCCTGGATGGAGACACTAGCACACCTGGAAGACTCAAAAGGGTACCTTGTGCGGTACGTCTGGGCTTAAAACCCAGCATGGATGAGTTTTTGAAGCTGGTGGTGTTTCAGGTGACAGGAAAACTCCTCCTCCAGAGGGAGGCTGCCATACTGCTTGTGTGGGCACAGCCTCTGTGCCTTTCATTATTTCTCCACTTGTGTGGCTGGGTATGACCACATCCAGCCAGATATCAACTATATCCACAAGCCTTTTCCTGCTGCCTAGAATTGTTTCCATGTTGGCTGTTTGGCCTGTCTGCAAGCAGCTGTGTCGGCCTTGTAATAAGGCAGTTACATACACATGGCCCTTTTACAGGAAAGGCCGAGGCAGTTTCTCCTTGATTGATTGGACTCCTTAATGAGTCTTATCTGGTTTTCCTGTTCTCTCAGCCAGGCCAGTCACCCTGTCTGTAGGGAACTGGCCTGGTTGGCAGTGTACATTTTTTCTCTCCACTTAGCCCTTCTACCCTTTCCTCTTCACTATTTGCAAGCAAATGTTGTCATGTATCTTAAAAATGTAGTAATCTTGATGATCATGATCTCTTTTTACTGTATGTTGCACAGCTTCTCCCCACGGTGGCCTCAGGTCTCACTGGTACTTAACCTTTTATTTCACCTTCCTGCTTCTCATCCCAGCCCCCTGATTCTCACTGCAACAGAAGTCATATTGTACCTTTTGGGCCTTTCCTCTTGAATATTACATCTTCTGGTGCTAAATCTCATTTCAGTTGTTCTATTGTTACTGCTTTCAACGTCTTTGAGCTTCTCCTTCCTCTTATATTATTGACTTAGTGGTCTAGGGAAACCATAGTCTGACTGATTGCTGAGCCTACATGGGTTACTCTGTGTAAACAATTGTTAGGGTAGAGCCCTGCAGCTGCAGGCAGGAAGGGCAAAGCTGCACAAACAAGGGATGCATGTGACTGGGATGTCAAATCTGTTGTCTCACTAGCAAAGCATCTTTAAGACACTCTTACAACCATGCTGGATATGATAAAAATTTAAAAAATCTTTAGAAACCAGATTGAAATCCCATTAAAAAGGTAGTTCACTAGGAGGGAATCAGTCCTCCATGGGTGCTGAACTTCCTTAGGACTTGCTTAAGAAGAGTTCTGTGGCAACAGGTCATCTCAGTTAATATGTGCCCAATGTACCCTGTACCACACAAGCTCCAGATGGATACTTCTCATGGATACGGAGGTGAAATGCAGATACTTGGTCTGGGTGCATGTTCATGCAGAGATGTGATTGGGCTAATGATCCCTTTAGTGTGAGCACAGCACCAAATGAATGCATCCAGTTTGAAGCCACCATGAGAAGTTGTTCAATGCTCTGTGACTCTGGGGCTCAGATCCCTTACTACGGGTTTCCTTGGGCTGCTCTGCATCGCAGTGTAACCATCCTTCAGACACGTGTGTTGTGGAGAACCAGTGTGCCATGAAGGACCAACTGTCAAGATGGAACTTGGGAAGCCCCAGACTAAAATCCTGTCTTGGATATTGAGTAGCTGAGGGCAAGCTACTATGTCCTAGATCAACTACAGGACTAATACAGAGCTGAAACACACTAATCCACACCTTCAGCCTGAGAAACCCCCTTGCAACCATTGCCTGGCTTGGCTAGTTTCTTCACTTCACGAGGCATCTGCCTGCTTGACAGGTAAATTTAACCAGTGCTTGGGATGCTGCTTCGGCAGTGTCAGGATGGCCGAGTGGTCTAAGGCGCCAGACTCAAGACTTCACTTTCCCCTGTGGGATTTTCTGGTCTCTGTATGGAGGCGTGGGTTCAAATCCCAATTCTGCCACCACTTTTAGTCTTGGTCAATGGGGTGCAGTCTAGTTGGAGGC
>NW_010165834.1:0-26148 GCF_000695765.1 Mesitornis unicolor | reverse complement strand
AAATATAAAGATAAATAAATATATAAATTAAAACATTTAAAATTCACCCAGTTAGATTGTGTGATTTGTTGTTACTTGAAACGGTGTCTTAGGTTTAAAAGAAGGAAAGCCTCCAGTTGTAAACTAGTACAAGCTGAACATAGCTTAAGGGCATTCTATTTGACAAATTGCAAAATCAGCTTTGCAATACGCCTTAGTTTCAGAACTCTACAGGCTTTTGCTAGATATAAAATGCTGCTTCTGTGAATCCTTCTCCCTCAATTCTTGTTTGCTTTGGAGGGCTGCAAAGTGATGGAGAATAAGTTCAGTGGTGTGATCAGTTATGCTGCTGCTCTGTAATCTGAGATTTTTGTGTCTGCTCATGCTCAGAGCAGCAGCAGTAGCAGACACTTCTAGGTTATACTGAGCAGTCAGAGCATGAAAAAAAGTCTTATGCAGGAGTGCAGAGAGGAGAAAATTATGGTCCTTGACTGAAGCAAAATAAGCCTGAAATTTGTGAGATTCAGGTTTGACTTCTGGCAAGTCACTGGTCTAAATATTCATGGATAAAAGTGAGGATTTAATTACTTTTAAATTGAGTTCTTAATCTCTGTAGACCTCTTATGTTCTTCTCCTTACAGAAAGGGGTTTAGGAAGTGTAAAATTATGTATTCTTTTAAGTACTTAAAACTCTTTAGAAAAAACATTCATGCTTAGGTATAAAAGAAAAAAAAAGTTTAGAAATACATACTGGTTTAATTTAAAGCAAAATAAGAGAACTTTGGAGCCTGCAATTCATTTCATTCATGGAGGATTCACTGAGATTTATATCAGACCCCATAAACTCTGGAACCAGTGTTCCAGCTTTCCAACAGCCAGAGAGAGCAGCAGTGACTTCAGTGTGGGATTTGCTTTAACTGCCTGAAGTCTCACAAAGGAAATTAAGTGCAGTCGACCAGACAGTGTGTTGCATTGGTCACCACTTCTGCATTTGTATTTCAGTTGAATTTACCTCCTGACCACCTTTAATTTGCAAATATAAATGTTTATGACTACTAAGCTGGAAATTCACAACTCCGATTCATTTATGCAAGTACTTGTTTCTGCATATCAAATGGTTGGATATGAAGTGCCATTACCAAAAGCCATGCAAATATGTCTTTTGTGAGTAACTATTGGAACACCAGGATAAATATGTGGCCCTTACTTTACCAAAATCTGCCACAGTAACAGGCATTGCATCCTTATTTTTACGGACCTATTGAAATTTCCAGAATTCAAGGGACAATCACTTATATTTTACCCCATCTTGTGTTTCCTAGGAAGCCAGTATTAGCGTTAACTATAGACTACTGTTTTCCTTTCGTCATAAATTGCTATTTGGGCTGGATTTTAGGGGAGGGTAGAAAACATTCTAGATTTTGGCATTTCCTGTTCAGGTCTATACTTTCCAGTTACTCAATGAAAACTCATGGTTTAAGGACTTATTTTTGGGAAAGCTTTTATCTGTGAAAAGAAGGATATTAGATACACTGGGAACTGGGATGCATGGGAAAGTGAAGTTTGGAAAGAGAAAATTCCAGTCATTAGTTAACGTCAAGCTTCATGTCCCATCAGAGCTGCAGTGTGGGGCAGAAGGGACCCAGTCCTGGACAGCATGAGGAGCCCTGTTTCCAGCTGCCCCATGGCCCACACAAGCATATGAAAAACAAATGGAACTCATAAATATTTGTTTCCAGAATCACTTAGTTAATGACAGAGAGTATAAAAAGGTCATGAAATTCTAACTTGATGGAATGTTATTTTGACATCTCCAGGAAGCACAGGCATAAGTAGTCAGTTGAAGTATAGTCCAGTATACATGAACTTTTATTCTCAGGAAAAAAAGCCCAAACATGTGGAAGAAAAGCTGTATATATTAGACAAGATTACTGATTTATGGGAAATAGTACATACAGTAAAAATCTTTGCTTTGTTTGATGAAATTAGCAGAGCACCAGTGTGTAAGTAGATTCCAATCCATTATGTTTTACACTTACATGATTTATTAGACTTGTCCCGTGATCTTTATTCATGCAAAACGCTCATCTGAATTTATGGCAGTTTTGCACTTATTACTTAGTCTGTATGGAATTATATATTTCTATGAATTAAACCAAGAAGCAATTTTCTTATTAGCATTGCAATAGTTAATGAAATGAAAGATTACATGAGTTGCAGTAAACAGAGACACGTAGTACTATCTGGCATTCAAGTCAGATATATTTAAAATATACACTTCCTATTTTTTGTAATTCCCAGTTCCAGCAGTCCCCAGAGTTTAGCAAGCAAGATCATGAAACTGGAGCAGCATTTCATGGAGTTCCTTTTAGTTAATATGAAAGTATTAAATGAGGTCTTTCCTGCAAGGGAAAGAAAATGATTGTTCTCTCTCCTAAGCTGACTGTGTAAAATGTTCTTCAATAAAATCCAAAAAATTAATATTCAATGATTTACAGTAAATCTCCTGAGCACAGGAGGTTTGCTCTAGACAGGAAAAGCAAACACTTACGGGGTGCATTATTATGATGGCTTATGCTAATTACATTGAAGCAGAAATGCTTAATTTATGCTTTACCATCAAGTGCAAAGGGGAAAATTCTTTCTTGGTTCAAGCTTTATCTTGTTAAGAAGATTTACCTCCTTATTTCCTATAATAAAGAGATATTTTTGAGACTATATTGAGAAAGCAGAGGCTTGCAGAGCTTTTCTGCTAGTTGCCATGACACTTTGGATCTCAACCTACAGTTCAATACAGTAGCTGCAATCAGGTTAATTAGAACATTATCTCAAAGTACACAGCTATTGTACAAAAGGAGAAACATTCTCACTGAATATGCTGCTTGGTCACCAATAAACGATTTTTTAAAAATTACATTTTCTAATTATAATGAATAATATATTTCTCCTGGGGACGCTTGACATTTAAATATTGTAACTCAAAAAATAAATACAGGATCCATCTAATATCATCTTAGGACATTTGAAATTTTTCTGACCTTTTCGTTATTTTCATCTGTAAAATAATGAGAGGAAAAGAATCCTTGTAAGAAAGGATTATACTGTTTTAGCTCATTAGTTTTTTCCTAATTCAAAGGTCTTAAAAAAACCGTACACACATATATATATATAAATGTTAATCTTGTTAAAGAAATTTTTAATTATAGTATTTCCTAGTTCTGTCTGCAAAAGGTGAAGTGGTGCTTGGCTGCTTGCCAGGCTAAACCACAGCGCTAAGCTTTTTTCTGTTTTCCTTTTTTTTTATTAATTGCAGCATCTAGAAGCTCTTCTCTAGGAAAAGGAATCGTTTGTGCCAGGTGCTGTACAAACCAAATAAACAAAGATTTTGGTCTACACAGAAAATAACAGGCGGGTGTAGACAGACAAAGAAATACAGGAACGCAGGAGTGAAAATTATTAGCATGATGGAGTTGGGGTGTGAGTCCATCAGAAGACAGCTTGTCTTCTTGTTGTTTTTATGGTAATTATGAAAAGGAAAGCTTTAAAGGAGAAAAATGCAATATTTTATGGATTTTTTTAAAACTCAGCTCAAGTATAGAAGAAAATGGTGAGGTAGCAGGAGCCTGCAGATGAAATGCCTCTCCATGGAAGTCCACAGGATATTTTCACTGATGTCAAGAGAGGCAGATCCAATTTTTGAGAGTGTGCTAAATACATTTTTGACTTGAAACTGTTGACCTTCTGAGATAAATGGTCAGCTACCTAGAACTATTTTGTTCGGATGTAGCCACGTGACATAACTGGCACTTGGCCCATGTGCAGTACAAAAAGGGTACCTCTGTGCTGCACGACTTGACCAGTCAAGATTTCAGGCTGTCCTAGAAACCAGACCAGACTGGTGGTGTATTCTATAGTCTCTGAACGTGTTCGAGGGTGCTGCCCGTTTCCTGGAGAAGCTGTACACGCTGTATAAACCTGCCATGGGCAATGACTTAGCAGCATACATCTCGTGAATGTCATAGCTGTCGTTGTGAAATATCAAATGCCAAGATTTTCATAATTTATTTCTGCATATTTGACAGGAGGGACTTTTTGAGGAGAGAACTCTAAGTTTAAACATTTGTTTCTGCCTTTCTGTGTCTCAAATTTGTTCCCAGTCCCCACCTCATTTATCAATCACTTTCACTAATCGTTACTGCCTGTATTTAGCTTCCGTAATTTATCTTCCATAATCACTAGTCCTCTTTTCTCCACATCTTGAAGAAAGGAAAGTTGCTGTCAGACATTATGCAAACTACGAATATCTCTGAGGTGAAAAGGTGGAATAACGACCCCATAGAAAATAATTACAAAATTTTCTTAAATTCAAGAAAATAATGTTTTTGCTAGGAATTTTGCCCAAAATCCAGGAGGACAGTTCATGTTTGAGGGTACATTTTGACTTTGTTTTGACTCAATATTTATACTGGTTCAAATCTCTGAAGTCCATTTATTTTTTTTTTCCTATTCCTTCACTGATCTGTAAAGGATGTTTATGATTATAACTTAATTCTTCTGTTCTGTGAGGCAATTTGAAGTTTGCTGACCTGGTACCTTAGGTAAATACGACACAATTTAGAAACAAAAAGAAAGATAAATACAAATGCATATAAATCTCTGGTAACACAAAATCCTCATCTCATATATGCTAAGTGCACCACTAAATGCCAACTCAAGCCCAAATAAATTATTTTGCATTGTGAACAACCTTGAAGACTAACACAGCAAGGTAATTCATACCACAAAATGAAACATTTTTACCAAAATGAAGTGGTTTGTTTTCTTCTTTTAAAAGGTAAAGGAGAGAAAAAAATGTATTGTTCTAGGTTTGTCTAGTATGCCTGCATTTAAAAGAAGTTTTTAGTGTTCTTGTACTTCATGATTATGCCATGCAAAGCCTAGATGAAAACCTGATATTAGTATCCCAGTTTAATTCCTAACTTTTCTGTGCATTTTTCTTAATACAACATTTTCCATTGTTCTACCTGTTCCATGCATTTGCAGAATATGTATACAAGTGTGTCCTACATAAGAATACAACACATGGTATTATTATTTGAGTGAATCACAGAAGAAAAATTAAAATAAATATCTCCTTCCTGTACTTAATCAAACAACATAGCTATACACTTTGTAATTAATTCAGAGAGGCTGGAAATCTGCTGTGGTAGACTTTTTCCATCTCAATCTGGAGCACACTGTCCTCTCAGGTCTTTTCAGCTCCCCACTAAAAAATAAGTCGCCTAAAGTTTGAACTTCAAAGTGGCATTTGGTCTTACAGCTGAAACTCTTTAAAACCCTCAGTTCAAGAAGGACAGGGAACTGCTTGAAAGAGTCCAGCACAGAGCCACAAAGATGATGGAGGGAGTGGAGCATCTCTTTTATGAGAAGTGGCTGAGGGAGCTGGATCTCTTTAGCTTGGGGAAGAGGAGACTGAGGGGTGACCTCATTAATGTTTATAAATTTGTAAAGGATGAATGTCAGGAAGAAGGAGCCAAGCTCTTCTCTCTGATGTCCAGTGATAGGACAAGGGGAAATGGGAGCAAGCTGGAACATAGGAGGTTCCATGTGAACATGGGGAAAAACTTTTTTACTGTGAGGGTGACAAAGCACTGGACCAGGCTGCCCAGAGAGGTTGTGGAGTCTCCCTCTCTGGAGACATTAAAAACCCGTCTAGCTGTGTTCTTGTGTGACCTCGTCTGGGTGATCCTGCTCTGGCAGGGGGGTTGGACTGGATGATCTTTTGAAGTCCCTTCCAACTGCTAATATTCTGTGATTCTGTGAAAACAAATAAACAAGGAAAAAAAATCTTAAATTGTGCTTGTCAAGGCAGTGAAACTCGCATGCAAGACAAGGATATAATGAGTAAATATGTTGATGTGGGTAGATTATTCACAAATATCAACGAAAGTAAAATGTTAATTTCCCAGTGTTATTGTTTATTTCTCTTCTGTTTTCACTACATTTGAGTAAAACATATCTCCTCTTCTTCCAGGCAGCTATGACTACTGCTGCCAGCCTAGTTTCACATTACTGTGTTGGTAACAGATTACTCTCAGCTCCCTGTTTCTGCTCACACTTATTCTCAAAGCCATTCTACCAGAAGCAAGAAAGCACATCCTCACCTTATCTAATGCCTTTTCTCCCTCTTCTCACCCTGTCACATTGTTTGTGACCTTTCTTACCTTTTTTCTTCTGTCTAGCAAAGACTCTGCTCATTTCAGCAAAAGAATCTGACAAACTGCAATCCTTCAAATCATGGCAGTAATAATTTCTGCCACTTATGATCTGGAAACCATCAGATATTATCTTGACTATTTATACTGCAAATTCTTCAATGGGGAGATTATCCATTCAAACGCTGCCTGGTGCAAATAGAAACCTGTTCCCAACTAGCCTTTTGGCAAAACCGAAAAAAGGAAAATCCACTTGTATGTGCCCAAAAGTTGGTGACATCCTTGTAAGATATGAAAGGTCTTTTAATTCATTGCTCTCAGCCTTCAACTGTTTTGTCACGCGATGTTTGACTGATCATCCTCTAACAGGAGGTCTTTCCACAGGTCTTTTGCTGATAATAACCCAGCACCCTCAATCCTCTGCAGAGCTGCCTCCTCCTCCAAATTCCTTTTCCTCATTCTGCATCACTTCTTAGACTTAAATAGAAGAAAAGGATACAATCCTCAGAACAGGAGAGACAAAAAGGAACAGGGACAGAGAAAGAGAAGACAGGCCCTTAAAACCCATCATCTCTGCATCATCATCAGTAGCAACAAAAGCCGCAGATAGCTGTGTGCTGAGAGGTGGAAATCTGGCAATGCGTCTGATCTCCAGAGTACAATAGCCCAATCCTCGTTTTTTAGAGCATGTAAATGCCTACGCCTCAGGCTATGAAATTACAGTTGTTTATAGCAAATTTCAAAGTATTTTACAACAAATATATCATTAAGTAAGAGAAACATTAACCGTACTGAGGAGATAAGGTGTTTTTTACCAGAATATCAAAACCACTTTCAATATTCTTATGTGAAACAATAATTTCTCTGTGTTTTACAACCAGTAGCTGACATCATTGTCAAAATTAAGGTTTCTACCCATCAGCTCTCCAAGATTCTGTGTTTCTTACAAAACTATGTAGAGGAAGTTAAAGCTTCCTCATAGCTGTAATATTCTACAATGTCTTTGAACAAATAGATGTCTGCGTCTTTGGGCAGCCATGTATCATCCCAGGTAACTGAGTTCAACTATTTGTGCTAAAAAGCTTACAATCATATATTATATTTACTTGTATCTTTTTATACACATTAAACCAATATACATGTCATATATTCTTATTTACAGGAGCGGTTCACATTGCCCATGAGTATTCTGTCTTTAACTCACTGATGCAATGCAGCAATTGTTGTTTTTTTCCTACATTTAGCAGCAGCAAATGTTACTTCATTAGTGTATTTGCCTAGGGTTTTCTTTGCAATAAATTCTGCATAAAGGATGCAGCCAGGATTCACACAGCGCAGTATTTGTATTTATACCAGGGTTCCACCCAGGGTCAGTAAAAAGCACCAAGCACTACAAGCATACAAGGATTGCCTGGCCTTCATTCCCCCTTTGCTTAGTTGGGCTCATTCACCTCAAGTCCAAGCACAATTAGAGATGAAAATGAAGTGCAGTCTTTAGAGGGAGGCAGGAGAATGGTTAAAACTGGAATTAGAGAGAGAGAAATACAAGCAAGGAAGCAAATTCTCAACATCAGTTCATTGCTTCATGACCTATAACTTGTTCCTTGTGAATTTTATGTGGGAACTGATTTACAGGGCAAATCAATCACTCTAGCAGAAAGAAACCTGTCCTTAAAATGGTGTGAAAGCATCTGTCTGTGACAGCATGCATGCAGCATGAATAAAGATTGAGTACAAAGTTCTTTGCTTTAGAGGCTAGCCAAATGTTTATATTAAAAACAAAAAAACAACACCCTAAACCACAAGCAAGAAACAAACTTCAAAACATTTACTAAAAGCATGAAAAAGAAAATAAATATATAGTCATTATAAGTCAACTCTGCCCTACAAGTACAGTTTTCTACATACATGGAAGTACTGGAGAAAGGAAAATTGCATAGAAGCACATATTTGCGTACAAGTAGATAATTTATGAGGTACTTTGTTCCTTATTGCCAGTATAGAAATATTTACAGGGCACAGTTAGGGGAAAAGCCTTAACTACTCCAAACATTGCAGCACAGACTACAACAGCAAAGCCTTACTTCAAGAACTAGACCACTGAATTGGAAGAAAAGTGTCCCAGGAACACTTGCTAATGGACAAGCCAAGCCCTTTGCATTGGGCGTATGCGTACCTTGTTTGTCTCACTATCCAAAGGGTAGGATCTGGAGACTAGCACAGATGCGGTCTTCAAGAGGTCTTCAAGCATCAGCGACTCTTGTAACTGCAATGACTCCTTTATCCCAGATTGCAATACCCAGCTGAAAAATTCAGATCTGATTTGGTCCTCTGAAACAGATGAGCCTTTAAACTGGAAAGATGTAGATTTAGACTAGATATTAGGAAGCAATTCTTCACTATGAGGGTAGTGAGACACTGGCACAGGTTGCCCAGAGAAGTTGTGGATGCCCCATCCCTGGAAGTGTTCAAAACCAGGTTGGATGGGGCTTTGAGCAGCCTGGTCTGGTGGAAGGTGTACTTGCCCGTGGCAGAGGTGTTGGGACTGGATGATCTTTAAGGTCTCTTCCAACCCAAACCATTCTATGATTCTATAAAATAAAAGATATTATCAAATTCTAAAATCTCATAAATTGTTTTTTTCACCTACGACTGTTTTTTTTACATTGAAAATTGGGAAGTGCCAGAGACTACATAATTCCCATATAAAGTCCAAACTACTTTATCACTACAGACTTTAAGAGACTTGGGCATTATGATGAGGAATAGTTGGAGATGGACAGATGTACACCTACAACTCAGACACATGCACTCAAGTGTTGCTGTCATCAGGTATTGAAGCAGACACAGCAAATCTGTGAACTAAGATGCTGTGCTCCAATAAGAGGAGCATGGATTTCATTATCCAAGGCCTTCTCAGGGTAAGAGTCTTAGTGGTTGCAATGTGCTTATTGGGAAAGGAGAGTATCTGAAAGCAAAGGAAACCTATGGTGATTTTAAGTACTTTAATTTTTATCCTATAAACGATTCAGATGAGATGAGCTATGTGATAGCTTTTTTATTATAATTATGTCTATTTGGTCTTTTACCAGATCGTTAAAGCTGCTGAGGTTGCTGGAGAGCCAATTTTTTGTTTTTAAACTGTTTTAACTGTTTTGATTGCTGGAATTTAGTGATGATAAAGGTTTATAAGCAGCTAAGAAAAGCTATTTTTAACAAGCTTGCCTTCTGAATATACAGTCCCTCTCTCTTGAAATAATTTCAGTGACAAAGATTTTCCATTATTAAAAAAGAGGAAAATACAGAAGAAGCTATCTAGAAAATTTACCACATGTTGGTAAAAAAAATAATTTATTTTTCCCTTGTAACATTACAGGGAAAAGGAGAAAGTAAGCAGAAAGAAAAGCATTTTTGTAATGAGGTCTGGCATAAGTTCAAACACAAATTGCATTGGGACTGCAGGATCAGGTCACAGGAATGAAATCAAGAGTAACTTCATTCCATCCTAAAAGTCAGCTCTGGAAACAATTATTAATTTGATTGAATCTTTTGCATGGGGTTACTGTTGTAAAACCATGGGATGGAGTGGGTGGAGAAGGGATGTGTAGATACATATACCTACAAGTGCTTTCACCAGAACGCACAATTCTTCGCTCAAGTTTAAAACCCCATCTCCAACATAGCACGGTACAGCAAGGGTTGGCTCAAAGGAAATTAAGAACCTTCTAGAGCACCACTTCAGTTTTACCATTTAGCAGACTGAGAGATCAAAATATGACAGAAAAATACCAATTTACTTACACACTTACTGCCCAAATTTTTGAACAAACAATTAGTTTTAGGTGGGCAGATTTTTCTAATTATAAACAGTGGAATCTGTTTATGAATCTTAGCAGCTTTCTGTAGCATGCTGTGTCCAATGGCAGCATTTGCCACCTGCATTGCAATTCTCAGAAATTTAATTATAATACCGTGCACATATTTCTGCAGTTTCAGCATCAGTTACTCTACTATCACATTAATATTATTTATTGTACCTGCTTAACCTTTGTATTTTCTAATAGGTTTTGAAAGTGGTTTTACATGCACTGCTTTGTAAACTACACAGCACTATGAAATTTGGACAGAAATTTACATAGTTCTCCAAGGTGTAAACTTATTCATTCAAAGCTATGAAATATCATCTATCTGTATATCACAGTCTTTTTTTCAAAGTCTCAATCACATCTATATGCAATTCAATTTTCAAGAAGCAGAAGTTCATGTAGTACATTAGAAGTAATTTGTTTCCATTCATTAAAATATTCATTTACATTTTTAATATCACAGATTTTCCAGAAATTAATGCATTTTAAATATAACATATTTTAGGTTAGTACTGTTAAAAAAAACGGTTAGTTGTGAGGCTATTTGTACACAACTGTTGTATACGTCACTTCCTAACTGAACTCAAAATTGTCCCAACATCTGGTCTGCATTGCCATGGAGGTGGACAATATAGAGGTATTAGGAGAAGGGGGAATAATCATGGATCCATTTTCTTCATTGTGGATAGACAACAAAATCTACTTCTCAGGACACTTCTTTTCCACCAATTTCCCCTTTCTATACTTATATAGTGGTTGTCTGACCCATGTGTCTGATGTGGGGGCTGACAGTGCTGAGCAGTTTTGACACAGCTCTGTATCAAAGCAGAGGGATTTTGTCTTCTGCTTAAACACAAAATGTGTGATGAAAGGTAGTCCCACGCAAAATGTTCACCTGAAAAACAGCTGTTGATTTTTTTCTTCTACTGCCATCATAAAAAGCTCAAGTATCAGTCAATAAAAAAAGAAAGATTTGTTTTTTCTGGTTCTTTTTAATAAAAGGAGCATCTATTGAGAACTAGAGAAAAAAACGGTGTTTATATCCACTGTGAGTCAAAAAGAAAAATATTCAACTTCACGGAATTAATTGTCCTTGGAAAAGAAAAAGGTAACGTTTTAGTACTAGAAAATTAAAAAAAGAAACAGTCGCTGTATAAACCAGAATGAAATTATTATTGACATTACCATTTAAGATAATTTGGTTAGGGGTAACATGGCTAAACGATCCTGCTGACACTGGTTCTCTTTGCAGTAGCACCAATAAAAATTCCTAGATGATCTACACACCATGAAAGACCTCCAGTCTCCTTCAACTGGTGTTCTGGATGACTTCAAGCCATTCAGGATCAAAGGGAATTTGTTCTGTTTTTGCAACCTCAGTAGGAGAGCAGAAGCATCTTCATCCAGGTCCTGTAATGAAGTTGATACACAACAGCCCTGGACGCTCCTCTACAGTCTAATCTGAAAGTCCACAGTGCTTCCCCAAAGCCCTGTACCTAAAAATATCATATCTACTACCCTTTCTTTAACATATCTACTTCAAAACCAATTACTTTCCGACTGAGTTTCTTACCACTTTCAGCGAGAATTTGTTAAAACTTAGGAAGTACATAAAAAGCACAAAATTTTAATATGTATCATCATTGGCTCAATATTTTGAAGTGGCTATGTTCAAAAATGTAAGTTCTGATGCATGGAATCGGTACACTTCCACTGATCAATTTTTATTTATTTTACTTTTTTCAGAATTTGACCGAAGCAACAGATACTGAATACCTAAGAGAAAAATCTGGGATATGGTATAATGGGTACAATATCTGGACATAGACTTTAGGTCTTCTAAACGAATTATCCCTCCAGGAATTTCATTAGGTTAGAACTGATTACTGAATAAAAAACGGGAAAAAAAAAGATCCCATACTATGAAACTGATTTCACTGTTCAGACAAGTGAGCAGCATTTGCTCATATCCCTTCATTGACCCAATAAATTGCACATAGAAAAAACTCAATGGCTGGTTTTGGTTAAAAAGTGTTGTGTAGGACTGAATTTAAGTGGAAGAGAAGGGAGACACATAGAAACCAAGATGTGCTCCAAACTGCAGCACTTCCAGCTGTTACCCTTAGATGAAAACAAGTAAAGCTCTTGATATTTCTTGTATTGAGGTGACATGAAAAATAGCTCATGTAAGCATCATATCATACACATAGGCAAAGCAAACAAGTAGATCAAATCTGAGTCTCCTAGAGATAAGATGTTGCATCCTATAGAGCAGCTACTGTATCTCCTTTGGCCTGGCAGTCACCAGTTCTGAAACAATTGGAACAACATTTTATTTTTATCAGCAAAATTGCAGAAGGGGTGAAGAGATGAAGCTACTTGATTATGCCAACATTTTCAGAGGAAGGAACGAAACTTGTGCATTTGGGACCCAGCACAGTCGCAAGTCTATGTCCCCGACGGGTTCTATTGTATGTGCCACCACTGCAAGGCCAGAGTCCAACGCCTACTAACTTCCCCATAGTAATACACACCTGCAAAACCCAGCATGTGTTTATGAACGTCTCCTAGCCTCCTCTGAGCCATAACAATTTGCAGTATTTTTTAGATTTTTTTTTCATACATGAGAACGAGAACTACAGTGCTCCAGAAAAGGCTGAACTCAATGCATTTGCCCTTAATGCCATTTTGACAGGAGAGAGCCAATGAACACAACATATGCTGACAAAGGAATTGCTAATGATGAGTAAAAAAAGAAATGACATTGTTAGGACTGCAAGAGTCTTCACTTTAAAATAGCTTCTGCCAATACTGGCACATATTTCGTATCTTTAGTGTTCAACCTTGTTTACCGTTACAAAGAAAATATTTCTCAAGTCCCTGAACTCTCTGAAGTTTCCCTGGGCTTATGGCAAAAATTTCTCTGATGCCTTTGACACTGATGGGTCAGAGACTGCAGGAATTCAGAGCAGAAAATGGGAGGTCAGCCCTAGGTGTAAAAGGAAAAGGGTCTGAAGGGTTTGAATCTAACCTGAATCAAAAGACTGGCTCGAGTCACCAGGTCCATTCCCATCATGTGGCATGATGATGAAAGGGAGGGACAGGAAGGTTTAAAGATGCTTCCCAGAATGGTTCAGTCAGTCCCTTTGAGAAGTCAATTAAAAAATGACAGAAGGTGAATCTTATTCATTAATTTCTGTTTAGGCATTTCTATCCAGCCACAGATCTGCAAATGTCATGATGTGTCTTCCTCTAACACCTCTCTGCAGTTCTCCGAAAGCTCTTCGGTAAATCACCTCGTATAACACCACCATAAATGTCTTCCATATTACCAGATGGTCAGTTATGATTCTACAGTCTCAAACAACATTTATTTTAATGTATGCATATGGCTGAGATTTTCAGGAATTAAACAAAGCAGAATTTTATGATTGAGTAAAAAATTTGGAAGCTTTTCTCCCACTCATTTTGTTTTCAAAAGTATCCTATTGATTTTCAAACACATATTTTATTGACTTTCAGTGTGTTTCTAAATTACTTCAGCAATTTCTCCTCTGGGCATTGAAATGGCTTAAGACATCTTTGAAAAATCAGAGTTCTAATGCTGAATACATATTGTTTCTGTTTACATAAAAGTGTTTTGTCATTTTCAGTGCTTCCTCACTTGTTTTCTTACAGTGAAGCAGGGGATGGGAGCCAGAGCATACCAACAAATTTAAGAAATCAATGATCAAGGAGAGAAAAGTTGTAGAAAGGTAAAGATTTTAAAGTATCTGCATGTCAAAAAATAAAAAAAATAGATTTAACTACCTTGGAAGCAAAAACATTTAAGTCTATAATTACACAAAGGAGAATTTGAAGGTAAATTAATTACAAAAATAAGATGGCTCTGATTGTGTTTGCCAATATTTCCTGCTTTATTTCAATTAGCCATAACTTTGTAATTTCACTAGTGCAAAGTGAAAAGTAATTCTGAGACAATGTCAGCATTGAGTCCATAAGCATTTTGAGAATTAATTAAAATGTCATGAAATTGTTCTTTCATTAGCATATATATAGTCATAAAAATAATTATAATTACTTCTTAGAGGTGGAGGAGAGTTAAATTTGATTGATGGAATTAATGAAAATGTGGACAGTTCCAACATACTAAATAACAGAAGCTTGGAATATTAACTATCTACTGTGCAAAGTTATAATAATTACAGTAGGAGCTAAAAAGATTAGTATTCAAAAAGAATAATGTACCTTAGAGCCTAAAATACCCATTGCAAATTCCAAATATATTTTCACCTGTTTATATCGTTTTCAGAAGAAAAATATCATTTTGATTAACTTCCAAAGCCTGCTAGATTAATAGGTATTTGCAGTCTTACAGAGAGTACAATCAATCCCTCTAATCTTGTTATCAGATGCTAAACAGCTGGGTGACCTGATTTAAGTGTTATGATTTTAAGGAAGTAATAATGTATAATAGTTTCCAAATGCCTGCTAAGAATTTGCAAGCTGTATAATACACCAAAATATATGCAAATAAATGACATTAAAAGAAACATAATTAGCATTGGAATGCATATAAACTGCTTGTGCAGCCATAAGCAACCTAATCTTATTTCATTTGTGATTCTTTTAATTTATTCTCCAATTTAAAGATCTGCAACACAGTGTTGATATTCTTGGAAGCCCAGGTGAACCTACGCTGCAAATGGGTAGATTAAGTTGAGCAAAAACTTTTCATTCAGCAGTTGAGACCCTCTGAAGCAAACTGACCACAATTTATTGGTTTTCTACAGGATTCTTCAACCTGCTGCTCCTACCTAAGGAGCAAAAATGCCGATCAAGATGCTGCACACTTGCTCTGTTATCTGATGGCCATCCAAGCAAATGGACCAGGGCTCTGGTTCTTCTGCCTGCCAAGGATTACAATGGGCAGCCCCCGTACAGCTCACCTCTCTTTTAAACACCAATTGTTTTTAAAAAGGCAGGACCTGGATGAAACCATTTTGTTCCAAGTCTTGAGACTGTCCCTCTGTCTCACATTAATAAGACAAAGAGAATTCAGCTCTCTTACAACTTATTTTCATCTTCTATTGATGTTTCTCCAAATTCACCCCTGCATCCAGCAGGTGGATCTTAGCTTCCTAAACAGCGCTATTGAAAGCAAAACAAAAAAAGCCCTAGCCAGATAGAAAAGAGTGTCCCTATTGCCTAAAACACAGGTTGTTTCATGGCAGGCTGTCCACAATAAGAAATGACCTGCTAGTTCTGCATCCTGTCGCAGCTGCAATCAAACAGCACAGAAAAGATGCTTTAGCTGGTATTAGCCCTTCCACCCGTGTCTATGTCCCACATTATTGTGGGCTATTACCAGATGGCAGCATGCCGATTTTTTTATTTTTAAAGCAACTGCCAAGTGTGTGAAGAATTATTTAGCAGAAGCATTAACTGCATTTAAAGGTCTTTTCTTTTTTTATAAGACATTTCTAATCTCACATCCCCCCCCTCTAATCACACGAACAGTTGAGACTAAAAAAAGCACTACATGGTAGGAAGAAGCGGGAGGGAGTGGGCGCACACAGCTGTGCACACTGCTGTCAGGGAGTTTGTTTTCAATTCTTGTATTGACAGAGATGCTCTGACAATTGTTGTGCCAGATTCTCAAAAATGCCATGTTTTGCAAACTGCCAAATTAAGGAGTGAAAATCTTATTTTGTAAGCATTATGTTTGAAAGATTTTCTTTCTTTTTCCAAAAGGGAGCATATGGTGGAAGGTGACACACTGGAAATGGTCTTACGGATAGCTGGTACCCAGGAAAGGATTACTCTGTCAAGAAGAGTACTTGCTACTTGGTGTAGCCACCTGACACTATTGATGAATAGGTAGAAGCTTCCACCAAACAGTAGAAATAACTGTAGTCTCATTGCAAGGGAATATAAATTGTCCCTTTCATTCTGCTTGAAAAGAAACTACTGCCATGGACTCTCAGCCACCCTAAACAATCTGAGTGCCCCTTTCTTTGAGCCGTGGTCCTCATACTGGCAGTTGTAGGGATGAAATCTTACTTTTCCCCTGTCAGATTTGGTTTAGAATCCCTTGTATATAAATCACGCATGTGTCAGTAGAACTGATTTATCTTCAGCACTGTAACAGAATAAAAGAATAAAATTAACCTGGAATAGAGGTTCAATTTCTAAATTAAACAGCAGCAAGAAGGCAACCACAGGGTTCTTGTGGTTTAAGCTCAATGGGCAACTTAAGCACCATGATGGCCACAAAAGCGGGCTACACAAAATAAGGACTAAGAGGGCTTCTTTTCACCACTTAACAGTTACGGGCAAAAGACAGACTCATCATAGGGAGAAAACCAAAACAAATTTAATTTGTTACCAATGACATCAGAGTAGAGCAATGAGAGATACAACCAGATCTTCAAGTCAAACACCTTCCCGCCACCCCTCCCTTCTTCCTGGGCTCAGCTTTTGTTCCCAGTTTCTTCACCTCCTCCACTTTGCCCAGCAGCGCAGGGGGATGGAAATGGGTTCACCTCATGCATTCTCTGCCACTCCTTCTTCTTCACGGGGGTACAGATGGCTCCTGCTAACCTCCCTTTACTTCCACATAGCGCTCTTCCCACAGGAGAAAAGTCCTCCACATAAGTCCAAATGTGGGTCTGCCCACAGCTGCAGTTCCCTCACACTCAAAACTGCTTCAGCCCAAGTCCACAAAGCTCCAATCTGGGTCTGCCCATGGTCACAGTTCCTTCACACATGAACTGCTCCAGCACACACTGCCCGCAGTCACGGCTTCTTCAGGGGCAGCCACCTGCTCATGTGGATCTGGGCCAGCAGTGAACTCTATGGGCTGCAGGTGGGTTGACCTGTGGTCTCACCATGGGTTGCAGGGGGAACCTCGGCTTCAAGCACCTCCTCCACCGCCCTTTCCTTTCTTCCTTCACCAACCTTGGTGTTTTTTAAAGTTGTTGTCCTCATGTTCCTGCCCTTTCTCTGCTGCAGGTCACTTCTGATGGTTCTAAAGAGTTCCCAGCTGATGCAAGAGAGAGAGCTGTGCATTGCACCCCCCCATCCCTTAAATACATACATTCACAAAGGTGCTGGTTGGCTTGGCTCTGGTCAGAGGTGGGTCCAACATTTTAGAGCCGGGAGAGCTTTCTGAAAGCATCTTACAGAGCTATCTCCATAGCTGTCCCCGACTGCAAAAAAAAAAGCCAAACCAAAACCCCTTACAGAAAACCCAATACAGTCCTAAAACTTATTCTAGGGTTCATTTTGACTTGAGCATTACTTGATTAAATAAGGAGTCTGTAATCTCAGGGAGTGCTTAGTCATTCAAAGAAATATTTGCAACCAAGTTGCAAAGGATGATCAGAAAATTCCTCCTCATACAAATGGTGTCCTTGCAGCACTTTACCATTCCTAATCTGGATCTTCACATCTGTTTCATGCTTTGTACCAGGGCAGAGCTTTCTGCTAAGTGAGGCATCTGGGACAGGCTGGCAGCTTCTGTTTCCTGCAGGCTACCCTGCCCTTTACAGGGGGACTCATAGCTGATATTAATTTATTTCTGTCTTTCTGCATTTGTAGGACCAGTATTTTAAACCTTAAAGTTTCTTCCCTTCAAACAATTGTACTCCCATTGTGAGTTGAGAATAGGTCTTTCATCAATTATTCACCGGTCTGAAGACATAAGAGCTATCTTAGGGCAAATTTGTGTTTCTTCTCACTCCTCAGAAGATGACACTGGAAAACATGCATCTCATATGGGAGCCATATACACTTTTAGGAGAAAGATAAAAACATCTTAAGCATGCTCTCATTGCATATTTGAATGAGGACCTCCAGTTCAACAGTATTCCAGACTTATAAATGGGAGTATTTAAAGACACTGACATCTATCAAGTAGAACTGTGAGAGTTATTTTATATTAACTTCACCATGATTTTTTATTCTTAGTCATATTTAACCCTTATCCATAGAGGGTTCCCCCTTCAAAATTAAGATGACAGAAATGCAGGGATAGCAATCAACTCTTTTTCTTTTTATTTAAACACCCTTTGCATTTCTCTCTCTTTGGTTTTCCCCCATCATCTTGATTGCTAAAGAAATGACATTTTAAAAAGTTGTCATATGATTTTGTTGCAAATTACTTGAATTTGGCACAGAAAATAATGTCTTCATTAACATGCCATGAGTTGCATTTTTCACAATCTCTCAATACTCCTACAATAATTTTTCCTAACATCACCATGGATAAATTTTTCACGATGTCAACAGAATAATTAGGCTAACTTTAAGCTTTTCTGACAATCCTAACCAATGCTGTGATCCTACTGTTTATCTTTGAAAGTATTTGTTATGAAATAAGAACAGTAAGGCTCACAAAAACTTGAGTAGAAGTATGTTTCTTAATAAAAAATACTTTTTCTCTCTCTTTGCTTCTCTCTCTACCCTAGGGAAAACAAACCCAACAATGACAAAAACCTGGAAATGGTCCTTATAAGTATAGCTTATCCTACTGCGATCTCTACATGCATCTTTTCACAGAAAATGTAATCATTAAAACCTAATGCTAACCAAAAGCAAGTAAAGGTCTAAGTAGATTATGAATAAAGGATATTGTTGGTTTTGTATTTAATGAGACATTGGTGAATATTTTTAAAATGTTTTTATTCTTACCCGTATTTTCCCTCAGATTTAGTGTAACCTAAGTTATTTTTCAAATAGTTCTGTTAAACAGGACAAAACCTTATACCTCCTGCCAGTTTAGAAATATGCAGATGCTTGCATCTTTCACAGCCTTTGTGAATATTGTACAACTTTCAAGTCTAACCTACTTTTCCTTTTCTTTTTTTTTTATTCCTAGAAATACTCTATGGTCTCTTATGAATGTTGCAAAGCATTAACAAATTCTAACTGCTGCATAACACAGCAAAAATTAACATCTCCGAAAATGCTATTGAGATGTGCAGACATTTCCCCCCCACCTCCCCACTAGGCTAGACTTTGATGAGGAAGGCTTTAAAATGAATTTTTGAGTCTCTCAAAACCTATAGGGTAAAAACAATACAAAATATTATTTTCCTGCAAAGTTACCTGATCTCCCATGGATTAAAACATGTCGGAGAACACTGAAAAATACTGCTTTATACCCTATAAAGATTATTGTCCTCTTCATTGAGGACAATGCTATGTTTCCCAAATGGCAAAGTGTAGGAATACCTTGGATATTACTTTTTTTTTCCTTACCCTCATCTCTGAAACAAACAAGCAAATAAGCCCGTAAATAAAACATGCAGTACCTCAATGGGTGGAAATCCAGATTGAGTTTGAAACACATATAGTATTTCATTGACTCAAAACTTACAATGTTAGTGCTACTAGGAGGTAGCAGTTTCTTCTACTAATGTCCTGAGGGTCAGGGCTGTCCTCCATTCACACCTTCTAATGCAGCTGAATTAAAAAAGCTTGTAATATGTAATTTAAAATACCCTACAACACATTTCAAGTCTCAAAAGTGAATGCAACAAAATTATGTCCCTAGCATAGAATTTGCTTGGGTGAGTTATGAAAGCCACAGAAGAGGAAACTCATCCCACTGAATTCTGCAGAGGTTTAGCATGTGCATCTCATAATTGCATCTGGCCAGCCATAAGAATAAAAATAATCCTTTGAATGGTATGGATAAATCTGCTATAAAATCTGTTCATAAAAATCTATTTTTGTTACAGAAACAAAGAATATTCCTGTCCAAACATCCAGTGAGAACTAAGAGAGAAAAAAACATTCATAGTCTGAGTACGTGACATTTAATTAATAAAGGTTGCTGTTCACCAACGATGTACAGAAAACTGCATGGTCTTGGCTGCAGTACACAAAGTAACTATATTATCAAAGATTCATTTCTTAAAAGTGTATTACTCAGTTTCAGCTGAAAGTAGCCTAAAGTAGTCCATAACACAGTTCATGTACAACAGGTGACTTAATAGTGTTACTACAGGAAATAACACCCTTTTTTGGCTCCAACAAATACAGCATTTCCTGCTCATGACCACTCAGAATGTGACCAGTCATTAGCTTCAGCATTCCCATTGATTCACTGAATATTTCCCCTCCAAAGGCATGCATTTCTTTCAAAAGGTAACCAGTAGTTAAAAGAACTCCATACTATACTAGAATTTTCCAGTGCTCCTCCCCAGATGTGCAAGGTGCTCCCCATACACATCAGAGGGGCTTACTCCATTCCAGTCTGCAAAACACATTACTCTTAGTGCTACAGGGAGTGGAAATCTTTAGGAAATCTTGAAGATAATGAAGGAATGAGCCATTTCTCCATTTTAGGGTGGGCATAGGGCACAAGTTTGCTCTGCTTTGTTCTGCACAGCTCCCAGGACAGGAGGGTTGGAGAGGACCACCTCACCTGCCCCATCTTCTAGGGGGCATCTGCTGTGAGCACTGCACTGGACAACCTTGCCTTGGCTGAAGTAAGAGTGAATGACATAGAAGTCTCTTACTGTTCTGTGACTGTTTCATTATATAAAGATAAACTGTATCGTAAAGTAAAAGTTTAGGAATGAAATATTAAGCTTTTCCCCTTGAAAAGTCAAAAATAATGCTGCTTATTTTTCTTTATGGGACAGAAGGGAAAAAATTGATTTCCTAGATTAAAGCATAAGGAGATGGGAGAGCTGCAATTTTCTGTTGTAGTGGAAAAATTGGGCCCTTATTCTTGGCACTTTCATAACTATTGAGAACCTGAATGTAAGTAATGAGTCCTTGAACATTAGCATTTTGCTAACATCTTGAAAGAGATGGTCATCTCTTATAAAGCCAGTGTTTTGGCTATAATACTCAATTGGAAAAGCAAGCCAACTTCCCTTCTTTCTATAAAAAATAAAGGATAAAGTTTTAGTTCCATTTTCTACCTTAACGTGACTTTTGTTACTAACTCACCCAAACATCTGATTGTGCAATAAAGTATTGATACATACAAGAAATAAGAAAAAAAAACCAAAACAAAACAGAACAGAACAAAACCAAAACCCAAACACCACTAAAATTCCCAAATCCCCCCAAAACCAAACCAAACAAAAAAATAAACAAAAAAACAGACACAAAACTACAGGTTATAACACATACAGGCTATGCTAAAATATAAGTAGCCTTCTTTTCTGGGCCACTGCTCTAGGATATATATTTTTACTCAGCATCTTTGATTATGCTGCCACCAGCAGCTTTTGAGACATAAAAAGGCAGATGACAGGTGCTGTCAGTGACTCGAACAAAAGCTGTGGAAATTCACTGAGCATGTAATATGGTAGATTTTAGCAAAACTAAAAACCCACGGTAGCTTTGACTAACTTGATCTTTCAGAAAGCTATTTGAGGAAGAGAGTCACAAAATAATGAATTGGATGCAGCGTTACATAACGAAGAACTCCCCAGGGTCTTGTCTGCTGCCTTATCTCATAAATTGTAATGATTTTCATGTTAGATCAAAGAACAGCATAAAACAAAATTGAGATGAAAACAACTATTCATTGCCCTCAGGTGTATAGCTTTTGTTTTAAGACACTCATAAGCAGCACCATGGAAGGTATTTCTCTCTTTACACAAATCATTGCTCTGTAATCTTGTCTGTGACAGTGTGAACAAGTCCGTTGTTGGAAGCAGACACCTCATAGGCCAGTTTTATCCAACTTTCCTCTCAAGTTATAGATAGCCAGGTAGAGCCAATATTCCCTTTCGGCTTTTTTTTTTTTTTTGGGGGGAGGGTGGGGTGGGAGTGGGAAAGAAAAAGGGAAAGAAAGGCAGGTTGTCTCCACAAGAAAAAAAGGAAAAAATAAACCGTGCCTTGGGATCTGAAAAACAAAACATGCTGTTGGTAGAGTTTGCAGAAGAAAGAAGACGCAGGAATACATTAAATTGCACACATGCATGTTACAGCCTGCAAGTGTGATGGGCCTGCTCATCTGTGTTCACCAGGAAGAGCCTTGGCCTGGGGAGAAGGGCATGGAACAAGGACACATGGAAAGGGTTTCTCCCCTCAGGAGTTAGAATGTCAGGAGGAGGTTATGGAAAATGGAAAAAGAATTAGGATGCAACCCTGGGTGACAACTGAGCACCACCATCCGTGGCTCACCAGATCTGAAGTATTCTGGCCACCATTAGGCTCAGGAAACAGGATTTTCTGAAAACTAATTTATATAAGGACTGTTACATCATTAACCTGCCATCTATTTCTTAGCACAAACATTTTCAGCAGAGATCAATCCTGACAGAATTCAAACATTGATGAATTGTTAAGGTCAAAAAGGGCAGCAGTACTTAACAATTTAATAGGTTTTAGTGAGTAGAAATGGGGAGAGAACTTAGCACTCTTCTGTGAACACCAGGTAGTCTAGAAGACAATGTTAAATCAAGTATATTTAAAATGAATTTTTTAAAGTACAAAAGTCTAGGACGTTTCCTTTCACTAATACCATAATTGTGTATTTACAACAATGTAATAATTAGATTTCTCTTCCACACATGGATACAGTGACATGGAGAGGTGATTTTAAGGAATTATCTGCTAAAAGAAATCAGAAATTATTTTTCAAACTCAAAGGCAAGTAATTGTTTCCCTTTTTCGTGTATTATTAATGAATTAATTCCTAAAAATTTCTTAATACAGAAATACTTTATTACAGTTCAAGGATAAAAATCTCATGAAACCTAATATGAAAATGCTTATTATCAGAAATGGAAAAATAATAATTTTTCAAACTTGGCTTCATCTTCAGGTCATGAAAGATTCATGAACAGATCTTGAGTCCTTTAGATTGGTTATTTGGTGGTATGTGATATTTGCTCCCTTCAGTGTGTTTTGCTTATTGATCAGTGTTCCGCTCTGGATCTGCATGGGATCTTCGCTGGTCAGCTGTGTTTAACTGCATAATTGCATTCATGTAATTTCTCTTCCTTGACTGGATGAATAAGATTCTCTAAAACAGGAGAAGTTCTTGATGTTGTCTCACAGGCTTTGAAACACTCAGAGAAAGAGTTGAAAGATAAGTGGGTTAGGAAATGATGGAGAAAGCTAAAGCTTTTTCGTTCTGGCTCAGTGTGGTCTCAACAGAATCAGTTTCTACAAGGCTAATATAAGATTTATTTGCTGGTCACAGAATTTGAATTTAAATTTCTTTTTCCATGATCATAAGTGCATGCACTGAGATATGAAAAATCGAGGCAGATTTTTTCCATTTGTTTAAATTGTATAGCTAGGGATCTTTGGATCTGCCCTCTTGCTGTGGTAAACAACGTACTAACTGTTAAAACATACTTTGTTCTGTTCTTATGAGCTTAAATTCATTTTGGGTTCAATCTTTCTGTATTTAGTCAGTTTCATAACTGAACTGTATGCCACAGAAGTTCCACAAATGCTCAGTTGTAACCAGGCTTTTTGGGCAAATTCAGTTTCATACTGAGCACTTCTCAGAAGATAACTTGATCATACAAACACCTGGGGGAAAGCCAACTCAAAGGAAAAAACCACTCTTTAGAAATATTATTTTGTTTTTAATTTTTCCTAAGAGTCACCACATGTCGCTTACAATATTCACCTGTCATTGCCCAAAGCTACTACCAACTACTATAAGCAATAGCGGAAAATTGCTATTCCAAGTACTTGATGTAAAGCTAATTTTATCCAGAATCCCATATTGTAGTCAGAGTGCTCAGCTATGGAAGTCTGATAAAACTAGATGAAAGCATATTCACACTACCCTAAGAGGTAAGATGTACACATGGGAGGAAGGAAAAGGAGAAAATATAGGATGTGATACGTTTTCCTTGATACAGGCCCAAAAGAATTCAGTTTAAAACTTCTTTGAGACAGTTTAATTCAAAAACAGCACAGCAACAAAGAGTCTTTTACAAACTAGACTGCTTCTTGTCAACACTTATTAATTCCAGCTTTGATTAATTATGACGTAGCAGATAAATAATCTATAGAATAAAGATAATTTATTTTATTAAGGATATAACTAACTCCTTAGTCCAGTGTGCATTGTCAGCAAATTTAAAGAATGAAAGTCATGCTTATAGTAGCAGGCTATGACTCAGTTGTACAGAAACATCTCCAGCAAATTTGTCATCTAACAACTTTACTATTCTGCTTTTAAAGCATTTCAGAAGACTTTTTTTTCCTATTCCTTCTATTCTATTAACTACAAATTAGGCTGATTGTACATGTACTACTTCAACACGGTTTAACCCCAGCTAGCATGTAAGCGCTACCCAGCTGCTTGCTCACTTTCCCCTGGTGGGATAGGGGAAGAGAATCACAAGGGTGAAAGTGAGAAACTCACAGGTTGAGATAAAGACATTTAATAAGTAAATAAATTTACTTAATAAGTAAATTTAATAAGTAAAACAAATGCCATGCACACAAGCAAATCAAAGTAAGGAATTCGTTTACTACTTCCCATTGGCAGGCAGGCGTTCAGCCATGTCCATTAAAGCAGGGCTCCATCACACATAACTGTTACTTGGGAGAGCAAACTCCACAACTCCGAACATCTCCCTATTTCCCTAGCTTCATATGCTGAGCATGACACCATATGGTATGGAAAATCCCATTGGTCAGTTGGGGTCAACTGTCCCAGCTGTGTGCCTTCCCAACTTCTTGTGGCTACTCACTAGTGGGGTGGTATGAGGAGCAGAAAAACCTCGACTCTGTGCAGACACTGCTTAGCAATAACTAACTAAAACATCAACAGTGTTTTCAGCACAATTCCAAAACATAGCCTCATACCAGGTATTATGAAGAAAATAGCCAAAATCAGCACACACTTCCATTCCCCATTCATTACTTGCTTTCCACTGAGATCCTGTAACTTTTCCCACTGCTGCTACACCACAAAGCAGATCTAGATGGGTAATCTAGATTCTGTCCCAGCAGCAGGCATAAACCCAGCTAATTAGTGAGATCGCTAATCATTGGGTCATACCCTATGGAGATTCACTTTGGATGATACATTTGCTTCAAGCAGCATTTATCTACAGATAGAGCATGAGATTTGTATTTGGAATTAACCAACTATGCGAGGTTGTCCAGCCACTTCCTCTACCCCTTTTCCTTGCCAGTCCTACAGTTCATACTTTTATACAACTGTTTAAGTGTTTGCACATTATTTTAACAATTTTATTTTTTAATAAACAACTTATTAAGATTAGTGGTAGTTTAGAGCTAAAATTAGTCCTAGATTTGATCTGTATAGGTGAAAAAAAATCCTGACGTTCATTTCATGCAAATGTTTCATTAAAAAACACAGGAAAGAATGAAGAAAATTAAAAGCTCATGCCATTAAAATCTAGTCAGTTTGGTAATAAAGCTTTCTTCCACTCATTTTAAGTACCTGGTTCATATTTTTTCTTCTTTGAACTGTAAACCAGTGACCAGTTTTACGAAACAATACAGAAGCCTTTGTCATGCAATATAGTGTTCTCAGAAGTCTCTACTTCCCATTCTTTGAGGATAATTCTCTCCTTTACGTTAAGAGGCAACTTCTTCAGGTAAAGTAATCCAAACTTCATATAGGCATATTTGATTACAGATATTAATTCTGCACTAGGTTACAGAAAAATGCCATTCTAGCAATTATTTTGTTGCTTGTCAGTTGTGAAAAGGCTATTTATGCCTTGAAACATTTTAAAATCTGGTGTGAATTTGAATATTTTAACTCAAAAATAGATTAATTGAAAGGACATGCTAAATTGTAAAGATGAAGATGGACTAGACAGTCTTGTAACAGCAAAACTTTAATTCTTCCTCTAGACTTAAATGTGGACAGCACACAAGAAAGTTTTGCCGTAACTTTTGCAGTGTGGATTCCTTCTTTCCACCCCATTCTGGAACTGACAATTTCAGCGGAAACTAGCAAGTGTGTTTGCTGATTGGTTGCTTGAAAATATTTCCATTTTAGTGGAATGAATAGAGGAAGCCCAGTAGAGCTCGCCTGCCCAAATTTTGGGTAGCAGGCTCTTTTCGTGCTTTGTATTAATGTTGTGGTTTAGGCCCAGTGCATAACT